>NW_024608866.1:7500-86970 GCF_018296145.1 Oncorhynchus tshawytscha | reverse complement strand
AAGTTAAGGGTTTGGGTTGTTCCAGAAAGCAGTAGCAGCTGTAGAAGCCTTCATGGGCGTGGTAATTGACAATGTGCGTCGCAAATATCTCCCTATAGAGTGCACTACTTTTGACCAGTGCCCTTTGGTCTGACAGGTACAGTTGAAGTCGTAAGTTTCCGTACATTTTAGCCAAATACATTTCAACTCAGTTTTTCACAATTCCTGACACTTAATCCGAGTAAAACATCTCTGTTTTAGGTCAGTTAGGATCACCACTTCATTTAAGAATGTGAAATGTCAGAATAATAGTAGAGATTATTATTTATTTCAGCTTTTATTTCTTTCATCACATTCCCAGTGGGTCAGAAGTTTACATACACTCAATTAGTATTTGGTAGCATTGCCTTTAAATTGTTTGACTCAATACCTTGACTTTGTTGTCCTTAAGCCATTTTGTCACAACTTTGGAAGTATGCTTGGGGTCATTGTCCATTTGGAAGATCCATTTGCGACCAAGCTTTAACTTCCTGATTGATGTCTTGAGATGTTGCTTCAATATATCCACATAATTTTCAATACTAATGATGCCCGCTATTTTGCACCAGTACCTCCCGTGCTGCACGGTTGGGATGGTGTTCTTCGGCTTGCAAGCCTCCCCCTTTTTCCTCCAAACATAACGATGGTCATTATGGCCAAACAGTTCTATTTTTGTTTCATCAGACCAGAGGATATTTCTCCAAAAAGTACAATCTTTGTCCCCATGTGCAGTAGCAAACTGTCGTCTGGCTTTTTAATGACGGTTTTGGAGCAGTGGCTTCTTCCTTGCTGAGCGGCCTTTCAGGTTATGTCGATATAGGACTCGTTTTACTGTGGATATAGATACTTTTGTACTGGTTTCCTCCAGCATCTTCACAAGGTCCTTGGCTGTTGTTCTGGGATTGATTTGTACTTTTCACACCAAAGTACGTTAATCTCTAGGAGACAGAACGCGTCTCCTTCCTGGAGCGGTATGACGGCTGCGTGGTCCCATGGTGTTTATACTTGCGTACTATTGTTTGTACAGATGAACGTGGTACCTTCAGGCGTTTGGAAATTGCTATAAGGATGAACCAGACTTGTGGAGGTCTACAATTTTGAGGGGTTTTGGCTGATTTCTTTAGATTTTCCCATGATGTCAAGCAAAGAGGCACTGAGTTTGAAGGTAGGCCTTGAAATACATCCACAGGTACACCTCCAATTGACTCAAATGATGTCAATTAGCCTATCAGAAAGCTTCTAAAGCCATGACATCTTTTTCTGGAATTTTCCAAGCTGTTTAAAGGCACTGTCAAGTTAGTGTATGTAAACTTCTGACCCACTGGAATTGTGATACGTGAATTATAAGTGAAATAATCTGTCTGTAAACAATTGTTGGAAAATGTCTTGTGTCGTGCACAAAGTAGATGTCCTAACCGACTTGCCAAAACTATAGTTTGTTAACAAGACATTTGTGGAGTGGTTGAAAAACAAGTTTTAATGACTCCAACCTAAGTGTATGTAAACTTCCGACTTTACTTCCAACTGTGTGTTATGTCCTCCTTTCGACACGGGACACTCCATCTGTCTTTGTCCTAAATGGTCTCTGTGAGGCTGCAGGCTTAATGGTCTCTGTGAGGATGCAGGCTTACTGGTATCTGTGAGGATGCAGGCTTAATGGTCTCTGTGAGGATGCAGGCTTACTGGTTTCTCTCCGTGAGGATGCAGACGTAATGGTTTCTGTGAGGATGCAGGCTTAATGGTCTCTGTGAGGATGCAGGCTTACTGGTCTCTGTGAGGATGCAGGCTTAATGGTCTCTGTGAGGATGCAGGCTTAATGGTTTCTGTGAGGATGCAGGCAATGGTTTCTGTGAGGATGCAGGCTTAATGGTTTCTGTGAGGATGCAGGCTTAATGGTCTCTGTGAGGATGCAGGCTTACTGGTCTCTGTGAGGGATGCAGGCATAATGGTCTCTGTGAGGATGCAGGCTTAATGGTTTCTGTGAGGATGCAGGCTTAATGGTCTCTGTGAGGCTGCAGGCATAATGGTTCTGTGAGGATGCAGGCTTAATGGTCTCTGTGGAGATGCAGGCATAATGGTCTCTGTGAGGATGCAGGCTTAATGGTCTCTGTGAGGATGCAGGCATAATGGTCTCTGTGAGGATGCAGGCGTAATGGTTTCTCTCTGTGAGGATGCAGGCATAATGGTCTCCTGTGAGGGATGCAGGCATAATGGTCTCTATGAGGATGCAGGCTTACTGGTCTCTGTGAGGATGCAGGCTTACTGGTCTCTGTGAGGATGCAGGCTTACTGGTCTCTGTGAGGATGCAGGCTTACTGGTCTCTGTGAGGATGCAGACGTAATGGTTTCTCTCTGTGAGGATGCAGGCTTACTGGTCTCTGTGAGGATGCAGGCTTACTGGTCTCTGTGAGGATGCAGGCTTAATGGTCTCTGTGAGGATGCAGGCTTACTGGTCTCTGTGAGGATGCAGGCTTAATGGTCTCTGTGAGGATGCAGGCTAATGGTCTCTGAGGATGCAGGCTTAATGGTCTCTGTGAGGATGCAGGCTTACTGGTCTCTGTGAGGATGCAGGCTTAATGGTCTCTGTGAGGATGCAGGCTTAATGGTTTCTGTGAGGATGCAGGCTTACTGGTATCTGTGAGGATGCAGGCTTACTGGTCTCTGTGAGGATGCAGGCTTACTGGTCTCTGTGAGGATGCAGGCTTAATGGTTTCTGTGAGGATCTTAACCCTGTGGTCTCTGTGTGGATGCAGGCTTAATGGTTTCTGTGAGGATGCAGGCTTAATGGTCTCTGTGAGGATGCAGGCCTGTCTGTCTCTGTGAGGATGCAGTCTCTGGTCTCTGTGAGGATGCAGGCATAATGGTCTCTGTGAGGATGCCTGTCTGGTCTCTGTGAGGATGCAGGCTTACTGGTCTCTGTGGTGATGTTAGGCTTAATGGTCTCTGAGGATGCAGGCTTAATGGTCTCTGGAGTGCAGGCATAATGGTCTGTCTCTGTGAGGATCTTACTCTCTGTCTCTGGTGTCTTAACCCTGTCTGTCTCTTACTCTCTGTCTGTCCAGTGTCTTAACCCTGTCTGTCTCTGGTGTCTTAACCCTGTCTGTCTCTTACTCTCTGTCTCCAGTGTCTTAACCCTGTCTGTCTCCACAGCTTACAGTACATTCTACATCGTTGGTCTGGTGCTCTCCATGCAGATCCCCTTTGTGGGGTTCCAGCCAATCAGGACCAGCGAACACATGGCTGCAGCAGGTAAGGACCAATCACCTGGGACCGTGATGTCTAACCTGATGCTGCCCTTGTACAGAGTTCACTCTGGACGTTTCCTGATATCAGCCCCAGCTCCAGACAAACTGATCAGATAGATAGATAGATAGATAGATAGATAGATAGATAGATAGATAGATAGATAGATAGATAGATAGATAGATAGATAGATAGATAGATAGATAGATAGATAGATAGATAGATAGATAGATAGATAGATAGATAGATAGATAGATAGATAGATAGATAGATAGATAGATAGATAGATAGATAGATAGATAGATAGATAGATAGATAGATAGATAGATAGATGGATGGACGGATAGTAGTGGGTGGGTACGGTAGGTGGGTAGGTAGGTAGGTAGGTAGGTAGGTGGGTGGGTGGGTGGGTAGGTGGGTGGGTGGGTGGGTGGGTGGTGGGTAGGTGGGTGGGTGGGTAGGTAGGTAGGTAGGTAGGTAGGTAGGTAGGTAGGTAGGTAGGTAGGTAGATTGATTAATTGATTGATAGCCATGTACAGATTATATAGGGAGACAGATATTGTGATTCAGTGAGCTCCAAAAGTATTGGGACAGTGACTGTTTTTGGGTTGTTTTAGCAGGGGAGCTTAGCATTTTTTGGGGGGGGTGCTGAAGGGGTGCTGGGGGTATGATATTTGAGCATCTAATTTTCTCACTCCTGATTCACTCAGGATTATCCGTAAAAGTCACAATCTTGATGGAGTCAATGCTATGAATACAGGGGACAAATAATACACTACTACATAATAATACACATTATTTATTAGAATGGGAGGGCGATGTTCACAAGGTTGTTTATTAGAATGGGAGGACGATGTTCACAAAGGTTGTTTATTAGGATGGGAGGACGATGTTCACAAGGTTATTTATTAGAATGGGAGGACGATGTTCACAAAGGTTATTTATTAGAATGGGAGGACGATGTTCACAAAGGTTATTTATTAGAATGGGAGGACGGTGTTCACAAAGGTTATTTATTAGAATGGGAGGACGATGTTCATAAAGGTTATTTATTAGAATGGGAGGACAATGTTCACAAAGGTTATTTATTAGAATGGGAGGACAATGTTCACAAAGGTTATTTATTAGAATGGGAGGACGATGTTCAAAAGGTTATTTATTAGGAATGGGAGGACGATGTTCACAAAGGTTTATTTATTAGAATGGGAGGACAATGTTTATAAAGGTTATTTATTAGGATGGGAGGACGATGTTCACAAAGTGAATGGGACAGAACCAAAACAGTTCATAAGATGGGTCACTATTAGAATGGGAGGACGATGTTCACAAAGGTTATTTATTAGAAATGGTTGCTGTGATGATGTGTTGACAAAGGTTATTTATTAGGATGGGAGGACAATGTTCATAAAGGTTATTTATTTTCTCCTCAATGGGAGGACGATGTCCCCCCTCACACCTCCCCCCTTATTTATTAGAATGGGGAGGACGATGTTCTCAAAGGTTATTTATTAGAATGGGAGGACGATGTTCCTCCCCCTTTCTCTCCCTCTCTCCCTTGTTATTTATTAGGATGGGAGGATGATGTTCACAAAGGTTATTTATTAGAATGGGAAGACGATGTTCATAACAGGTTATTTATTAGGATGGGAGGACGATGTACACAAAGGTTATTTATTAGAATGGGAGGACGATGTACAAAAGTTTACACTTTATTAGAATGGGAGGGCTGTTGATGTTCTTTCTTATTTATTAGCCTGGGAGGATCGATGTACACAAACTGTTGTTATTTATTAGGTCAATGGGAGGACCTGACTTATACACAAAGTTTATTTTATTAGAATGGGAGGACGATGTTCACTTTATTTATTAGAATGGGAGTTATATACGATGTACACAAAGTTTATTTATTAGGATGGGAGGTTGTTACGATGTACACAAGTTTATTTATTAGGGGTAGGGGCACTGTTGTTATATACCTGACTTATACAGGTAGTCAATACTGTGCTGGATGGATACAGGTGTTCACAACGTTTATTTATTTTACAGGTTCATCACTCTTAAATATTTAGCACTTTAAACTCAGACTGTGTTGTATCATTTCAAATCTTAACAGGTGCTGGAGCACAGAACTGTTAAACAACAACAGATGGGTCACTACTGTGTTATATGCTTTTAGAGCTCAGTGTATATTAGACCTGAGTATAGTCATAGAAATGCATGTTGCTGTGATGGATGCCTTATACAGTTGGTCACCCTCCTGTTATACCTGTACAGGGGTATAATGTAAACTCCTTCTCTCCTCACCTCCCTGTGCTGTTATCACCTCCCTGAGTCCCTCACCTCCCTGTGCTGTTATCCCTGACTACAGGTCTCCTCCCCTGTCCTCTCCTCACCTCCCTGACTCTCCCCCTCTCCTCCTGACTGATACCTCTCCCTCTTATATACCTGACTTATCCTCACCTGTTGTTATATACCTCTTTCTCCAATGGTCACCTCCCCCTGTTGTTATCCCCCTCTCTATACTCAGGTCCCCTCTCTTATCCTCACCTCCCCCTGTCTCTCCTCACCTCCCCTCTCTCTCTCCCTCACCTCCCCTGTCTCTCCTCACCTCCCTGTGCTGTCTCTCTCCCCTCTCTCTCCCCTCACCTCCCCTCTCTCAGGTCCTCTCTCCTCACCTCCCCCTCTATCTCTCCCCCCTGTGCTCTTATATACCTCTCCTCTCCTGTTGTTATATCTCTCATCTCTCCTCGGTCCCCACTGTGCTGTTATCTCCTCTCTCCTCGCCTCCCACCTCTTTCTATCCTGTCCTCTCCCTGTCTTTCTCCTCGCCATCTCTAATCTCTCCTCCCCTCTCTATACCAGGTGTGTTTGCGGTTGCTCCAGGCCTATGCCTTCCTCCAGTACCTGAAAGACAGACTGACCAGACAGGAGTTCCAGACCCTGTTCTTCCTGGGGGGTCCTGGCTGCTGGGGCAGTCTTCTCACTGTTATATACCTGACTTATACAGGTAGGTCAACACTGTTGTTATATACCTGACTTATACAGGTAGGTCAATACTGTGTTGTTATATACCTGACTTATCACAGGTAGGTCAACACTGTGCTGTTATATACCTGAGTTATACAGGTAGGTCAACACTGTTGTTATATACCTGACTTATACAGGTAGGTCAACACTGTGCTGTTATATACCTGAGTTATACAGGTAGGTCAACACTGTGCTGTTATATACCTGACTTATACAGGTAGGTCAACACTGTGCTGTTATATACCTGACTTATACAGGTAGGTCAACACTGTGCTGTTATATACCTGAGTTATACAGGTAGGTCAACACTGTGCTGTTATATACCTGACTTATACAGGTAGGTCAACACTGTGCTGTTATATACCTGACTTATACAGGTAGGTCAACACTGTTGTTATATACCTGACTTATACAGGTAGGTCAACACTGTTGTTATATACCTGACTTATACAGGTAGGTCAACACTGTGCTGTTATATACCTGACTTATACAGGTAGGTCAACACTGTTGTTATATACCTGACTTATACAGGTAGGTCAACACTGTGCTGTTATATACCTGAGTTATACAGGTAGGTCAACACTGTGCTGTTATATACCTGACTTATACAGGTAGGTCAACACTGTGCTGTTATATACCTGACTTATACAGGTAGGTCAACACTGTTGTTATATACCTGACTTATACAGGTAGGTCAACACTGTGCTGTTATATACCTGAGTTATACAGGTAGGTCAATACTGTGTTGTTATATACCTGACTTATACAGGTAGGTCAACACTGTGCTGTTATATACCTGAGTTATACAGGTAGGTCAACACTGTGCTGTTATATACCTGACTTATACAGGTAGGTCAACACTGTGCTGTTATATACCTGAGTTAGACAGGTAGGTCAACACTGTGCTGTTATATACCTGACTTATACAGGTAGGTCAACACTGTTGTTATATACCTGACTTATACAGGTAGGTCAACACTGTGCTGTTATATACCTGACTTATACAGGTAGGTCAACACTGTGCTGTTATATACCTGACTTATACAGGTAGGTCAACACTGTCAACACTGCTGTTATATACCTGACTTAGACATGTAGGTCAACACTGTGCAGTTATATACCTGAGTAGGTCAACACTGTGCTGTTATATACCTGACTTATACAGGTAGGTCAACACTGTGCTGTTATATACCTGACTTATACAGGTAGGTCAACACTGTGCTGTTATATACCTGAGTTACTGTATACAGGTAGGTCAACACTGTGCTGTATATACCTGACTTATACAGGTAGGTCAACACTGTGCTGTTATATACCTGACTTATACAGGTAGGTCAACACTGTGCTGTTATATACCTGAGTTATACAGGTAGGTCAACACTGTGCTGTTATATACCTGACTTATACAGGTAGGTCAACACTGTGCTGTTATATACCTGACTTATACAGGTAGGTCAACACTGTGCTGTTATATACCTGACTTATACAGGTAGGTCAACACTGTGCTGTTATATACCTGACTTATACAGGTAGGTCAACACTGTGCTGTTATATACCTGACTTATACAGGTAGGTCAACACTGTGCTGTTATATACCTGACTTATACAGGTAGGTCAACACTGTGCTGTTATATACCTGAGTTATACAGGTAGGTCAACACTGTGCTGTTATATACCTGACTTATACAGGTAGGTCAACACTGTGCTGTTATATACCAGAGTTACTGTATACAGGAAGGTCAACACTGTGCTGTTATATACCTGACTTATACAGGAAGGTCAACACTGTGCTGTTATATACCTGACTTATACAGGTAGGTCAATACTGTGTTGTTATATAGAAACAGGAGTCAAACAGGAAAGTCAGGAGTCAGGAGTTAGGAGTCAGGAGTTTAGGAGTCAGGGGTTTAGGAGTCAGGGGGTTTAGGAGTCAGGGGTTTAGGAGTCAGGAGTTTAGAGTCAGGGTTTTAGGAGTCAGGAGTTTAGGAGTCAGGCGTTTTAGGAGTCAGGAGTTTAGGAGTCAGGCGTTAGGAGTCAGGAGTTTAGGAGCAGGAGTTTAGGAGTCAGGAGTTTAGAAGTCAGGCGTTAGGAGTCAGGGAGTTTAGGAGTCAGGAGTTTAGGAGTCAGGCGTTAGGAGTTTAGGTGTCAGGAGTTTAGGTGTCAGGAGTTTAGGTGTCAGGAGTTTAGGAGTCAGGAGTTTAGGAGTCAGGAGTTTAGGAGTCAGGAGTTAGGAGTTTAGGAGTCAGGAGTTTAGGAGTCAGGAGTTAGGATTCAGGAGTTAGGAGTTAGGAGTTTAGGAGTTAGGAGTTTAGGAGTCAGGAGTTTAGGAGTCAGGAGTTTAGGAGTCAGGCATTAGGAGTTAGGATTCAGGAGTTTAGGAGTCAGGAGTTTAGGAGTCAGGAGTCAGAGTTTAGGAGTCAGAGTTTAGGAGTCAGGAGTTTAGGAGTCAGGAGTTTAGGAGTCAGGAGTTTAGGAGTCAGGAAATAGGATTTTGAATGGGAATCAATTGTAATCTCCAAAACCTAACGTGTGTGTGATCGTGTACATAATCATAACTGTGCTGTACTTAATAATGTTCATTGTGTTTTAGGACACATCGCTCCTTGGAGTGGTCGATTCTATTCACTGTGGGATACCGGGTAAGCACTAAACAGTACACACACACACACACACACACACACACACACACACACACACACACACACACAGACACAGACACAGACATACACACACACACACACACACACACACACCGGCCTCTGCTGTAGAGAGAGAAGGCTGTCAGAGTGCCCAATCAGCTGTTTATTTGTCTCAGAGTGCGTGTTCTGCTGCAGTGCAGTGTGGGTCGTGTCAGGTCTACGTGTGTCTAGTTTTACTCCCTGTGGATCACCTTTACCAAGGAACCACTGTGTTCCTCTTTCTGCCAATGTCCACTCACTTCCTGTAGCAACAACCTTCCACAGGCTCTTCAGATAAATCCTTTAAATCCCTCCCTCCCTCCCTCCCTTACCCCTCTCCCTCCCTCCCTCACCCCACCCCCTCTCTCTTCACCCTCCCTCCCACACCCCTCTCCCTCCCCCTCTCCCTCCCTCATCTCCCTCCTTCCTCTCTCTCCCTCCCTCCCTCAACCCACCCCCTCTCTCCCTCCCTCCTCTCCCCCTCCTCTCCCCTCTCTCCCTCCCTCCTCTCCCTCTCCCTCCCTCCCTCCCTCCCTCCCTCCCTCCTCTCCCTCCCTCTCTCCTTCTCTCTCCTCCCTCCCTCCCTCCCTCCCTCCTCTCCCTCACCCCTCTCTCCCTCCCCTCTCCCTCCCTCACCCCTCTCTCCCTTCCCCTCTCCCTCCCTCCTCTCCCTCTCCCTCCCTCTCTCCTCTCTCCAGGTATGCTAAGATCCACATCCCCATCATAGCGTCTGTGTCGGAGCACCAGCCCACCACCTGGGTCTCGTTCTTCTTCGACCTCCACATCCTGGTCTGTACCTTTCCTGCTGGACTCTGGTTCTGCATCAAGAACATCAACGACGAGAGAGTCTTCGGTAAGACACGTCTACAGTTAGATGGCATGGCAATGTGTGTGTGTATGCAGGTGTGTGTGTGTGTATGCAGGTGTGTGTGTGTATGCAGGTGTGTGTGTGTATGCAGGTGTGTGTGTGTATGCAGGTGTGTGTGTGTGTATGCAGGTGTGTGTGTGTGTATGCAGGTGTGTGTGTGTGTATGCAGGTGTGTGTGTGTGTGTATGCAGGTGTGTGTGTGTATGCAGGTGTGTGTGTGTGTATGCAGGTGTGTGTGTGTATGCAGGTGTGTGTGTGTGTATGCAGGTGTGTGTGTATGCAGGTGTGTGTGTGTGTGTATGCAGGTGTGTGTGTGTATGCAGGTGTGTGTGTGTGTATGCAGGTGTGTGTGTGTGTATGCAGGTGTGTGTGTGTGTGTATGCAGGTGTGTGTGTGTGTATGCAGGTGTGTGTGTGTATGCAGGTGTGTGTGTGTATGCAGGTGTGTGTGTGTATGCAGGTGTGTGTGTGTGTGCAGGTGTGTGTGTGACCATAGAAATATAATGACTACAGCAATCATTACTATTCAAGTCAACAAACACACACACAGACACACACAGACACATAGAAACACATAAACACACACATACACACTCATACACACCCTGCTGTTCCTAGTGGTTCTTTAATAGGATCTCTGTGTTTAACCCTGCTGTTCCTAGTGGTTCTTTAATAGGATCTCTGTGTTTTACCCTGCTGTTCCTAGTGGTTCTGGATGCTGTTAGTGCTGTCTACTTCTCAGAGAGAGTAGTGTGTTAAACCCTAACCCAGTATATTAAACTCTAACCCAGTATATTAAACCCTAACCCAGTATATTAAACCCTAACCCAGTATATTAAACCGTAACCCAGTATATTAAACTCTAACCCAGTATATTAAACTCTAACCCAGTATATTAAACTCTAACCCAGTATATTAAACCCTAACCCAGTATATTAAACCCTAACCCGGTATATTAAACCTAACCCAGTATATTAAACTCTATCCCAGTATATTAAACTCTAACCCTGTATATTAAACCCTAATCCAGTATATTAAACTCTAACCCAGTATATTAAACTCTATCCCAGTATATTAAACTCTAACCCTGTATATTAAACCCTAACCCAGTATATTAAACTCTAACCCAGTATATTAAACTCTAACCCTGCTCTCTGTCTCCCCCTAGTGGCCCTGTATGCCATCAGTGCTGTCTACTTTGCTGGAGTGATGGTCCGTCTGATGCTGACCCTGACCCCTGTAGTGTGTATGCTGTCAGCTATAGCCTTCTCCAGCGTGTTTGAACACTACCTAGGGGATGACATGAAGAGGGAGAGCCCTCCCATAGAGGACAGTAGTGATGAGGACGACAAGAGGAACTCTGGAAACCTCTATGATAAGGTATGACTAGAGGCTCTCTGGAAACCTCTATGATAAGGTATGACTAGAGGCTCTCTGGAAACCTCTATGATAAGGTTTGAGGATGACTAAAGGCCCTCTGGAAACCTCTATGATAAGATTTGAGGATGACTAGAGGCCCTCTGGAAACCTCTATGATAAGGTATGACTAGAGGCTCTCTGGAAACCTCTATGTTAAGGTATGAGGATGACTAGAGGCTCTCTGAAACCTCTATGATAAGATTTGAGGATGACTAGAGGCTCTCTGGAAACATCTATGATAAGGTATGAGGATGACTAGAGGCTCTCTGGAAACCTCTATGATGTACAGGTTGCATTTATAGTTTAGTTCAGTATACATGTCAGTATAGTTCGTATTCAGTATACAGTTTGGTATCGTCAGTATTTAGTATACAGTTCAGTATAGTCAGTATTCAGTATACCGTTCGCTATAGTCAGTGTACAGTTCAGTAAAGTCAGTATTCAGTGTACAGTTCAGTAAAGTCAGTATTCAGTGTACAGTTCAGTATAGTCAGTATTCAGTATACAGTTTAGTATATTCAGTATTCAGTATACAGTTTGGTATCGTCAGTATTCAGTGTATAGTTCAGTATAGTCAGTATTCAGTATACAGTTTAGTATATTCAGTATTCAGTATATAGTTCAGTATAGTCAGTGTTCAGTATACAGTTCAGTATAGTCAGTATTCAGTATACAGTTCAGTATAGTCTGTGTTCAGTATCCAGTTCAGTATAGTCAGTATTCAGTATACAGTTCAGTATAGTCAGTATTCAGTATACAGTTCAGTATAGTCAGTATTCAGTATACAGTTCAGTATAGTCAGTATTCAGTATACAGTTCAATATAGTCAGTATACAGTTCAGTATAGTCAGTATTCAGTATACAGTTCAGTATAGTCAGTATCCAGTTCAGTATAGTCAGTATTCAGTATACAGTTCAGTATAGTCAGTATCCAGTTCAGTATAGTCAGTATTCAGTATACAGTTCAGTATAGTCAGTATCCAGTTCAGTATAGTCAGTATTCAGTATACAGTTCAGTATAGTCAGTATTCAGTATACAGTTCAGTATAGTCAGTATTCAGTTCAGTATAGTCAGTATCCAGTTCAGTATAGTCAGTATTCAGTATACAGTTCAGTATAGTCAGTATCCAGTTCAGTATAGTCAGTATTCAGTATACAGTTCAGTATAGTCAGTATTCAGTATACAGTTCAGTATAGTCAGTATCCAGTTCAGTATAGTCAGTATTCAGTATACAGTTCAGTATAGTCAGTATTCAGTATACAGTTCAGTATAGTCAGTATTCAGTATACAGTTCAGTATATTCAGTATTCAGGATATAGTTCAGTATACTGTAAAGTGTCGGTCCCATGTTTCATAAACTGAAATAACAGATCCCAGAAATGTAAGGTACCAAAGCTCTGACTACTGCAGTGCAACATAGTGCACTACAGTAGATAAGGATTGGAAGATACTAAAGCTCTGGCCAAAAGAAGTGGACTTCAGATGTACCTAAGGAGGCAAAGATAACTGAACTAAATGACTATCGCCCTACAGCACTCACTTCTGTCACCATGAAGAGAGAGACTATTCAAGGATCATTTCACTTCCACCTTACCTGACACTCTAGACCCCGTTCAATTTGCTTACCGCCCCAATAGATCCGTGCGTGCTCAGCCCCCTCCTGTACTCCCTGTTCACCCACGACTGCGTGGCCACGCACGCCTCCAACTCAAATCATCAAGTTTGCAGACGACACAACAGTAGTGCGCTTGATTACCAACAACGACGAGACGGCCTACAGGGAGGAGGTGAGGGCACTCAGAGTGTGGTGGCAGGAAAATAACCTCTCACTCAATGTCAACAAAACAAAGGAGATGATGGTGGACTTCAGGAAACAGCAGAGGGAACACCCCCCTATCCACATTAATGGGACAGTAGTGGAGAGGGTGGAAAGCTTCAAGTTCTTCGGGGTACACATCACAGACAAACTGAAGGCGCAGCCTCGCCTCTTCAACCTCAGGGGGCTGAAGAAATTCGGCTTGTCACCAATAAACACTCACAAACTTTTTCTGATGCACAATTGAGAGCATCCTGTTGGGCTGCATCACCGCCTGGTACGGCAACTTCACCGCCCATAACCGTAAGGCTCTCCAGAGGGTAGTGAGGTCTGCACAACGCATCACAGGGGGCAAACTACCTGCCCTCCAGGACACCTACACCACCCGATGTCACAGGAAGGCCATAAAGATCATCAAGGACAACAACCACCCGAGTCACTGCCTGTTCACCCCGCTATCATCCAGAAGGCGAGGTCAGTACAGGTGCATCAAAACTGGGACCGAGAGACTGAAAAACAGCTTCTATCTCAAGGCCATCAGACTGTTAAATGTCCATCACTAGCCGGCTTCCACCCGGTTACTCAACTCTGCACCTTAGAGGCTGCTGCCCCATATACATAGACATGGAATCACTGGCCACTTTAAATAATGGAACACTGGTCACTTTAATAATGGAACACTGGTCACTTTAATAATGGAACACTGGTCACTTTAATAATGGAACACTAGTCACCTTAATAATGGAATCACTGGTCACTTTAATAATGGAACACTGGTCACTTTAATAATGGAATCACTGGTCACTTTAATAATGGAACACTGGTCACTTTAATAATGGAATCACTGGTCACTTTAAATAATGGAACACTGGTCACTTTAATAATGGAACACTGGTCACTTTAATAATGGAACACTGGTCACTTTAATAATGGAATCACTGGTCACTTTAATAATGGAACACTGGTCACTTTAATAATGGAATCACTGGTCACTTTAAATAATGGAACACTGGTCACTTTAATAATGGAACACTGGTCACTTTAATAATGGAACACTGGTCACTTTAATAATGGAATCACTGGTCACTTTAATAATGGAACACTGGTCACTTTAATAATGGAATCACTGGCCACTTTAAATAATGGAACACTAGTCATTATGTATATACTGTATTCTATTCTACTGTATTTACTAACTAGTCACCTTAATAATGTTTACATACTGCTGTACTCATCTCATATGTAAATACTGTATTCTATTCTACTGTATTTACTAACTAGTCACCTTAATAATGTTTACATACTGCTGTACTCATCTCATCTGTATATACTGTATTCTATTCTACTGTATTTACTAACTAGTCACCTTAATAATGTTTACATACTGCTGTACTCATCTCATCTGTATATGCTGTATTCTATTCTACTGTATTTACTAACTAGTCACCTTAATAATGTTTACATACTGCTGTACTCATCTCATCTGTATATACTGTATTCTATTCTACTGTATTTACTAACTAGTCACTTTAATAATGTTTACATACTGCTGTACTCATCTCATCTGTATATACTGTATTCTATTCTACTGTATTTACTAACTAGTCACCTTAATAATGTTTACATACTGCTGTACTCATCTCATATGTATATACTGTATTCTATTCTGTATTTACTAACTAGTCACCTTAATAATGTTTACATACTGCTGTACTCATCTCATCTGTATATACTGTATTCTATTCTACTGTATTTACTAACTAGTCACCTTAATAATGTTTACATACTGCTGTACTCATCTCATCTGTATATACTGTATTCTATTCTACTGTATTTACTAACTAGTCACTTTAATAATGTTTACATACTGCTGTACTCATCTCATATGTATATACTGTATTCTATTCTACTGTATTTACTAACTAGTCACCTTAATAATGTTTACATACTGCTGTCCTCATCTCATCTGTATATACTGTATTCTATTCTACTGTATTTACTAACTAGTCACCTTAATAATGTTTACATACTGCTGTACTCATCTCATCTGTATATACTGTATTCTATTCTACTGTATTTACTAACTAGTCACCTTAATAATGTTTACATACTGCTGTACTCATCTCATCTGTATATACTGTATTCTATTCTACTGTATTTACTAACTAGTCACCTTAATAATGTTTACATACTGCTGTCCTCATCTCATCTGTATATACTGTATTCTATTCTACTGTATTTACTAACTAGTCACCTTAATAATGTTTACATACTGCTGTACTCATCTCATCTGTATATACTGTATTCTATTCTACTGTATTTACTAACTAGTCACCTTAATAATGTTTACATACTGTTAATAATTTACTAAACTCATATGTATACACTGTATTCTATTCTACTGTATTTTAGTCTATGCCACTCTGACATTGCTCAATCTAATATTTATATATTTCTTAATTCCATTCTTTTACTTTTAGATGTGTGTATTGTTGTGAATTGTTAGATATTACTGCACTGTTGGAGCCTGGAACACAAGCATTTAGTTAGATATTACTGCACTGTTGGAGCCTGGAACACAAGCATTTAGTTAGATATTACTGCACTGTTGGAGCCTGGAACACAAGCATTTAGTTAGATACTACTGCACTGTTGGAGCCTGGAACACAAGCATTTAGTTAGATATTACTGCACTGTTGGAGCCTGGAACACAAGCATTTAGTTAGATACTACTGCACTGTTGGAGAATGGAACACAAGCATTTAGTTAGATATTACTGCACTGTTGGAGCCTGGAACACAAGCATTTAGTTAGATACTACTGCACTGTTGGAGCCTGGAACACAAGCATTTAGTTAGATACTACTGTACTGTTGGAGCTAGGAACACAAGCATTTAGTTAGATACTACTGTACTGTTGGAGCCTGGAACACAAGCATTTAGTTAGATACTACTGTACTGTTGGAGCCTGGAACACAAGCATTTAGTTAGATACTACTGCACTGTTGGAGCTAGGAACACAAGCATTTAGTTAGATACTACTGTACTGTTGGAGCCTGGAACACAAGCATTTAGTTAGATACTAGTGCACTGTTGGAGCTAGGAACACAAGCATTTAGTTAGATACTACTGTACTGTTGGAGCTAGGAATACAAGCATTTAGTTAGATACTACTGTACTGTTGGAGCTAGGAACACAAGCATTTAGTTAGATACTACTGCACTGTTGGAGCCTGGAACACAAGCATTTAGTTAGATACTACTGCACTGTTGGAGCCTGGAACACAAGCATTTAGTTAGATATTACTGCACTGTTGGAGCCTGGAACACAAGCATTTAGTTAGATACTACTGCACTGTTGGAGAATGGAACACAAGCATTTAGTTAGATATTACTGCACTGTTGGAGCCTGGAACACAAGCATTTAGTTAGATATTACTGCACTGTTGGAGCCTGGAACACAAGCATTTAGTTAGATACTACTGCACTGTTGGAGCCTGGAACAAAAGCATTTAGTTAGATATTACTGCACTGCTGGAGCCTGGAACACAAGCATTTAGTTAGATACTACTGCACTGTTGGAGCCTGGAACACAAGCATTTAGTTAGATACTACTGCACTGTTGGAGCCTGGAACACAAGCATTTAGTTAGATACTACTGCACTGTTGGAGCCTGGAACACAAGCATTTAGTTAGATACTACTGCACTGTTGGAGCCTGGAACACAAGCATTTAGTTAGATATTACTGCACTGTTGGAGCCTGGAACACAAGCATTTAGTTAGTTACTACTGCACTGTTGGAGCCTGGAACACAAGCATTTAGTTAGATACTACTGCACTGTTGGAGCCTGGAACACAAGCATTTAGTTAGATACTACTGCACTGTTGGAGAATGGAACATAAGCATTTAGTTCGATATTACTGCACTGTTGGAGCCTGGAACACAAGCATTTAGTTAGATATTACTGCACTGTTGGAGCCTGGAACACAAGCATTTAGTTAGATACTACTGCACTGTTGGAGCCTGGAACACAAGCATTTAGTTAGATACTACTGCACTGTTGGAGCCTGGAACACAAGCATTTAGTTAGATACTACTGTACTGTTGGAGCCTGGAACACAAGCATTTAGTTAGATACTACTGCACTGTTGGAGCCTGGAACACAAGCATTTAGTTAGATACTACTGCACTGTTGGAGAATGGAACACAAGCATTTAGTTAGATATTACTGCACTGTTGGAGCCTGGAACACAAGCATTTAGTTAGATATTACTGCACTGTTGGAGCCTGGAACACAAGCATTTAGTTAGATACTACTGCACTGTTGGAGCCTGGAACACAAGCATTTAGTTAGATATTACTGCACTGTTGGAGCCTGGAACACAAGCATTTAGTTAGATACTACTGCACTGTTGGAGAATGGAACACAAGCATTTAGTTAGATATTACTGCACTGTTGGAGCCTGGAACACAAGCATTTAGTTAGATACTACTGCACTGTTGGAGCCTGGAACACAAGCATTTAGTTAGATATTACTGCACTGCTGGAGCCTGGAACACAAGCATTTAGTTAGATACTACTGCACTGTTGGAGCCTGGAACACAAGCATTTAGTTAGATACTACTGCACTGTTGGACCCTGGAACACAAGCATTTAGTTAGATACTACTGCACTGTTGGAGCCTGGAACACAAGCATTTAGTTAGATATTACTGCACTGTTGGAGCCTGGAACACAAGCATTTAGTTAGATACTACTGCACTGTTGGAGCCTGGAACACAAGCATTTAGTTAGATATTACTGCACTGTTGGAGCCTGGAACACAAGCATTTAGTTAGATACTACTGCACTGTTGGAGAATGGAACACAAGCATTTAGTTAGATATTACTGCACTGTTGGAGCCTGGAACACAAGCATTTAGTTAGATATTACTGCACTGTTGGAGCCTGGAACACAAGCATTTAGTTAGATACTACTACACTGTTGGAGCCTGGAACACAAGCGTTTAGTTAGATACTACTGCACTGTTGGAGCCTGGAACACAAGCATTTAGTTAGATACTACTGCACTGTTGGAGCCTGGAACACAAGCATTTAGTTAGATACTACTGCACTGTTGGAGCCTGGAACACAAGCATTTAGTTAGATACTACTGCACTGTTGGAGCCTGGAACACAAGCATTTAGTTAGATATTTAGTTAAATCTGTTAAATATGGACCAATAACATCTGATAAATATGGACCAATACCATCTGTTAAATATGGACCAATAACATCTGATAAATATGGACCAATAACATCTGTTAAATATGGACCAATAACACCTGTTAAATATGGACCAATAACATCTGTTAAATATGGACCAATAACATCTGTTAAATATGGACCAATAACATCTGATAAATATGGACCAATAACATCTGTTAAATATGGACCAATAACATCTGTTAAATATGGACCAATTACATCTGTTAAATATGGACCAATTACATCTGTTAAATATGGACCAATTACATCTGTTAAATATGGACCAATTACATCTGTTAAATATGGACCAATTACATCTGTTAAATATGGACCAATAACATCTGTTAAATATGGACCAATAACATCTGATAAATATGTGTATGGACCAATAACATCTGTTAAATATGGACCAATAACATCTGTTAAATATGGACCAATAACATCTGTTAAATATGGACCAATTACATCTGTTAAATATGGACCAATAACATCTGGTAAATATGGACCAATAACATCTGGTAAATATGGACCAATTACATCTGTTAAATATGGACCAATAACATCTGTTAAATATGTGTATGGACCAATAACACCTGTTAAATATGGACCAATAACATCTGTTAAATATGGACCAATAACATCTGATAAATATGGACCAATAACATCTGATAAATATGTGTATGGACCAATAACATCTGATAAATATGGACCAATAACATCTGTTAAATATGGACCAATAACACCTGATAAATATGGACCAATAACATCTGATAAATATGTGTATGGACCAATAACATCTGATAAATATGGACCAATAACATCTGTTAAATATGGACCAATAACACCTGATAAATATGGACCAATTACATCTGTTAAATATGGACCAATAACACCTGATAAATATGGACCAATAACATCTGTTAAATATGGACCAATAACACCTGATAAATATGGACCAATAACACCTGATAAATATGGACCAATTACATCTGTTAAATATGGACCAATAACACCTGATAAATATGGACCAATAACATCTGATAAATATGGACCAATAACATCTGTTAAATATGGACCAATAACATCTGATAAATATGGACCAATAACATCTGATAAATATGGACCAATAACATCTGTTAAATATGGACCAATAACATCTGTTAAATATGGACCAATAACACCTGTTAAATATGGACCAATAACATCTGATAAATATGGACCAATAACATCTGATAAATATGGACCAATAACATCTGATAAATATGGACCAATAACATCTGATAAATATGGACCAATAACATCTGATAAATATGGACCAGTACAATTTGTTTTGGTTTAAAGTACATAACTGGTTTAGATTTTGGTAACTCATTTCTTTGTCGAGACAGTTGATGAGGATCTCATATTGGTATTAGAGCTGTTGACATTTTCCTAACGTGAAGTAAACTGATACCATATCTATTAGATGTGTCTTCCCACAAACTGATTGTCTATATGTTTTTGGTGTCACTGCATATGAAAAGAGGGATTTGCAGTTCTGATATTTGACTGAACGTACCATATTAGCAGGGTTTTTAGTGATGTGTGACTGATATCTGTGAGTTCCTGTCTCCCTCTGCAGGCAGGGAAGGTCCGTAAGCACGTCTCAGAGCAGGAGAAGACAGAGGAAGGTCTGGGGCCCAACATTAAGAGTATCGTCACCATGTTGATGTTGATGCTGCTGATGATGTTCGCTGTCCACTGCACCTGGGTTACTAGTAACGCCTACTCCAGCCCTAGTGTGGTGCTGGCCTCTTATAACAACGATGGGTAAGACCACACACACACATACACACACATATACACACACACACACATATACACACACTCTCTTCAGTTGATTAGTTTCCTCTGGAACTGTCATTTCCTAATGTGTCTCTTTCTCTCTGTTTCTCTCTCTCTAGTTTCTCTCTCTAGTTGTTTCTCTCTCTCTGTTTCTCTCTCTCTGTTTCTCTCTCTCTGTTTCTCTCTCTAGTTGTTTCTCTCTCTCTGTTTCTCTCTCTCTGTTTCTCTCTCTAGTTGTTTCTCTCTCTCTAGTTGTTTCTCTCTCTGTTTCTCTCTCTCTGTTTCTCTCTCTCTGTTTCTCTCTCTGTGTTTCTCTCTCTCTGTTTCTCTCTCTAGTTGTTTCTCTCTCTCTGTTTCTCTCTCTAGTTGTTTCTCTCTCTCTGTTTCTCTCTCTCTGTTTCTCTCTCTAGTTGTTTCTCTCTCTCTGTTTCTCTCTCTAGTTGTTTCTCTCTCTCTGTTTCTCTCTCTCTGTTTCTCTCTCTAGTTGTTTCTCTCTCTCTGTTTCTCTCTCTAGTTGTTTCTCTCTCTCTGTTTCTCTCTCTAGTTGTTTCTCTCTCTGTTTCTCTCTCTCTGTTTCTCTCTCTCTCTCTCTGTTTCTCTCTCTAGTTGTTTCTCTCTCTGTTTCTCTCTCTAGTTGTTTCTCTCTCTCTCTCTAGTTGTTTCTCTCTCTCTGTTTCTCTCTCTCTTGTTTCTCTCTCTAGTTGTTTCTCTCTCTGTTTCTCTCTCTAGTTGTTTCTCTCTCTCTGTTTCTCTCTCTGTTTCTCTCTCTAGTTGTTTCTCTCTCTTGTTTCTCTCTCTAGTTGTTTCTCTCTCTAGTTGTTTCTCTCTCTCTGTTTCTCTCTCTCTGTTTCTCTCTCTTGTTTCTCTCTCTAGTTGTTTCTCTCTCTCTGTTTCTCTCTCTAGTTGTTTCTCTCTCTGTTTCTCTCTCTCTGTTTCTCTCTCTGTTGTTTCTCTCTAGTTGTTTCTCTCTCTAGTTGTTTCTCTCTCTCTGTTTCTCTCTCTGTTGTTTCTCTCTGTTTCTCTCTCTAGTTGTTTCTCTCTCTCTGTTTCTCTCTCTAGTTGTTTCTCTCTCTAGTTGTTTCTCTCTCTAGTTGTTTCTCTCTCTGTTTCTCTCTCTAGTTGTTTCTCTCTCTAGTTTTTCTCTAGTTGTTTCTCTCTCTCTGTTTCTCTCTCTAGTTGTTTCTCTCTCTGTTTCTCTCTCTCGTTGTTTCTCTCTCTCTGTTTCTCTCTCTAGTTGTTTCTCTCTCTAGTTGTTTCTCTCTCTAGTTGTTTCTCTCTCTAGTTGTTTCTCTCTCTCTGTTTCTCTCTAGTTGTTTCTCTCTCTCTGTTTCTCTCTCTAGTTGTTTCTCTCTCTAGTTGTTTCTCTCTCTGTTTCTCTCTCTCTGTTTCTCTCTCTAGTTGTTTCTCTCTCTAGTTGTTTCTCTCTCTGTTTCTCTCTCTAGTTGTTTCTCTCTCTGTTTCTCTCTCTCTGTTTCTCTCTCTAGTTGTTTCTCTCTCTGTTTCTCTCTCTAGTTGTTTCTCTCTCTCTGTTTCTCTCTCTGTTTCTCTCTCTAGTTGTTTCTCTCTCTAGTTGTTTCTCTCTCTGTTTTTCTCTCTCTCTCTGTTTCTCTCTCTAGTTGTTTCTCTCTCTAGTTGTTTCTCTCTCTAGTTGTTTCTCTCTCTAGTTGTTTCTCTCTCTAGTTGTTTCTCTCTCTAGTTGTTTCTCTCTCTCTTGTTTCTCTCTCTAGTTGTTTCTCTCTCTGTTTCTCTCTCTAGTTGTTTCTCTCTCTCTGTTTCTCTCTCTAGTTGTTTCTCTCTCTCTTTCTCTCTCTGTTTCTCTCTCTGTTTTTCTCTCTCTAGTTGTTTCTCTCTCTCTGTTTCTCTCTCTAGTTGTTTCTCTCTCTAGTTGTTTCTTCTCTTGTTTCTCTCTCTAGTTTTTCTCTCTCTGTTTCTCTCTCTAGTTGTTTCTCTCTCTCTGTTTCTCTCTCTAGTTGTTTCTCTCTCTCTGTTTCTCTCTCTGTTTCTCTCTCTGTTTCTCTCTCTAGTTGTTTCTCTCTCTCTGTTTCTCTCTCTAGTTGTTTCTCTCTCTCTGTTTCTCTCTCTAGTTGTTTCTCTCTCTCCGTTTCTCTCTCTAGTTGTTTCTCTCTCTCTTTTCTCTCTCTAGTTGTTTCTCTCTCTGTTTCTCTCTCTAGTTGTTTCTCTCTCTCTGTTTCTCTCTCTAGTTGTTTCTCTCTCTCTCTCTCTTGTTTCTCTCTCTCTTTCTGTTTTCTCTCTCTGTTTTTCTCTCTAGTTGTTTCTCTCTCTCTGAGTTGTTTCTCTCTCTCTGTTTCTCTCTCTAGTTGTTTCTCTCTCTAGTTTTTCTCTCTCTGTTTCTCTCTCTAGTTGTTTCTCTCTCTGTTTCTCTCTCTAGTTGTTTCTCTCTCTCTGTTTCTCTCTCTAGTTGTTTCTCTCTCTGTTTCTCTCTCTGTTGTTTCTCTCTCTGTTGTCTCTCTCTAGTTGTTTCTCTCTCTGTTTCTCTCTCTGTTGTTTCTCTCTCTCTCTCTAGTTGTTTCTCTCTCTAGTTGTTTCTCTCTCTAGTTGTTTCTCTCTGTTTCTCTCTCTCTGTTTCTCTCTCTGTTTTCTCTCTCTAGTTGTTTCTCTCTCTCTGTTTCTCTCTCTAGTTTCTCTCTCTCTGTTTCTCTCTCTAGTTGTTTCTCTCTCTGTTTCTCTCTCTCTAGTTGTTTCTCTCTCTCTGTTTCTCTCTCTAGTTGTTTCTCTCTCTGTTTCTCTCTCTAGTTGTTTCTCTCTCTCTGTTTCTCTCTCTCTGTTTCTCTCTCTAGTTGTTTCTCTCTCTGTTTCTCTCTCTCTGTTTCTCTCTCTAGTTGTTTCTCTCTCTGTTTCTCTCTCTAGTTGTTTCTCTCTCTCTGTTTCTCTCTCTAGTTGTTTCTCTCTCTCTGTTTCTCTCTCTAGTTGTTTCTCTCTCTCTCTCTGTTTCTCTCTCTGTTTCTCTCTCTAGTTTCTCTCTCTGTTTCTCTCTCTAGTTGTTTCTCTCTCTCTGTTTCTCTCTCTAGTTGTTTCTCTCTCTGTTTCTCTCTCTCTGTTGTTTCTCTCTCTAGTTGTTTCTCTCTCTCTCTGTTTTTCTCTCTCTAGTTGTTTCTCTCTCTCTCTCTAGTTGTTTCTCTCTCTGTTTCTCTCTCTAGTTGTTTCTCTCTCTCTAGTTGTTTCTCTCTCTAGTTGTTTCTCTCTCTCCGTTTCTCTCTCTAGTTGTTTCTCTCTCTAGTTGTTTCTCTCTCCGTTTCTCTCTCTAGTTGTTTCTCTCTCTAGTTGTTTCTCTCTCTAGTTGTTTCTCTCTCTGTTTCTCTCTCTAGTTGTTTCTCTCTCTAGTTGTTTCTCTCTCTAGTTGTTTCTCTCTCTGTTTCTCTCTCTAGTTGTTTCTCTCTCTGTTTCTCTCTCTAGTTGTTTCTCTCTCTCTGTTTCTCTCTCTAGTTGTTTCTCTCTCTCTGTTTCTCTCTCTGTTTCTCTCTCTGTTTCTCTCTCTAGTTGTTTCTCTCTCTAGTTGTTTCTCTCTCTGTTTCTCTCTCTAGTTGTTTCTCTCTCTGTTTCTCTCTCTCTGTTTCTCTCTCTGTTTCTCTCTCTGTTTCTCTCTCTAGTTGTTTCTCTCTCTAGTTGTTTCTCTCTCTGTTTCTCTCTCTAGTTGTTTCTCTCTCTGTTTCTCTCTCTAGTTGTTTCTCTCTCTCTGTTTCTCTCTCTCTCTCTGTTTCTCTCTCTGTTTCTCTCTCTAGTTGTTTCTCTCTCTGTTTCTCTCTCTAGTTGTTTCTCTCTCTGTTTCTCTCTCTAGTTGTTTCTCTCTCTGTTTCTCTCTCTAGTTGTTTCTCTCTCTGTTTCTCTCTCTAGTTGTTTCTCTCTCTCTGTTTCTCTCTCTAGTTGTTTCTCTCTCTCTGTTTCTCTCTCTAGTTTTTCTCTCTCTCTGTTTCTCTCTCTAGTTGTTTCTCTCTCTCTGTTTCTCTCTCTAGTTGTTTCTCTCTCTAGTTGTTTCTCTCTCTGTTTCTCTCTCTAGTTGTTTCTCTCTCTCTGTTTCTCTCTCTCTGTTTCTCTCTCTAGTTGTTTCTCTCTCTCTGTTTCTCTCTCTGTTTCTCTCTCTGTTTCTCTCTCTAGTTGTTTCTCTCTCTCTGTTTCTCTCTCTAGTTGTTTCTCTCTCTCTGTTTCTCTCTCTCTGTTTCTCTCTCTAGTTGTTTCTCTCTCTACTTGTTTCTCTCTCTAGTTGTTTCTCTCTCTGTTTCTCTCTCTGTTTCTCTCTCTAGTTGTTTCTCTCTCTAGTTGTTTCTCTCTCTGTTTCTCTCTCTAGTTGTTTCTCTCTCTAGTTGTTTCTCTCTCTGTTTCTCTCTCTAGTTGTTTCTCTCTCTAGTTGTTTCTCTCTCTCTGTTTCTCTCTCTAGTTGTTTCTCTCTCTCTGTTTCTCTCTCTAGTTGTTTCTCTCTCTCTGTTTCTCTCTCTGTTTCTCTCTCTAGTTGTTTCTCTCTCTAGTTGTTTCTCTCTCTAGTTGTTTCTCTCTCTAGTTGTTTCTCTCTCTCTGTTTCTCTCTCTAGTTGTTTCTCTCTCTCTGTTTCTCTCTCTAGTTGTTTCTCTCTCTGTTTCTCTCTCTAGTTGTTTCTCTCTCTGTTTCTCTCTCTAGTTGTTTCTCTCTCTGTTTCTCTCTCTAGTTGTTTCTCTCTCTGTTTCTCTCTCTAGTTGTTTCTCTCTCTCTGTTTCTCTCTCTAGTTGTTTCTCTCTCTGTTTCTCTCTCTAGTTGTTTCTCTCTCTGTTTCTCTCTCTAGTTGTTTCTCTCTCTCTGTTTCTCTCTCTAGTTGTTTCTCTCTCTCTGTTTCTCTCTCTCTGTTTCTCTCTCTAGTTGTTTCTCTCTCTCTGTTTCTCTCTCTAGTTGTTTCTCTCTCTCTGTTTCTCTCTCTAGTTGTTTCTCTCTCTAGTTGTTTCTCTCTCTAGTTGTTTCTCTCTCTGTTTCTCTCTCTAGTTTCTCTCTCTCTGTTTCTCTCTCTAGTTGTTTCTCTCTCTCTGTTTCTCTCTCTAGTTGTTTCTCTCTCTGTTTCTCTCTCTCTCTGTTTCTCTCTCTCTGTTTCTCTCTCTAGTTGTTTCTCTCTCTAGTTGTTTCTCTCTCTCTGTTTCTCTCTCTCTGTTTCTCTCTCTAGTTGTTTCTCTCTCTCTGTTTCTCTCTCTCTGTTTCTCTCTCTCTGTTTATCTCTCTAGTTGTTTCTCTCTCTCTGTTTCTCTCTGTTGTTTCTCTCTCTTGTTTCTCTCTCTGTTTCTCTCTCTAGTTGTTTCTCTCTCTAGTTGTTTCTCTCTCTAGTTGTTTCTCTCTCTGTTTCTCTCTTTCTGTTTCTCTCTAGTTGTTTCTCTCTCTAGTTTCTCTCTCTGTTGTTTCTCTCTCTGTTTCTCTCTCTAGTTGTTTCTCTCTCTAGTTGTTTCTCTCTCTCTTGTTTCTCTCTCTAGTTGTTTCTCTCTCTTGTTTCTCTCTCTAGTTGTTTCTCTCTTGTTTCTCTCTCTGTTTCTCTCTAGTTGTTTCTCTCTCTCTGTTTCTCTCTCTAGTTGTTTCTCTCTCTAGTTGTTTCTCTCTCTCTGTTTCTCTCTCTAGTTGTTTCTCTCTCTCTGTTTCTCTCTCTAGTTGTTTCTCTCTCTAGTTGTCTCTCTCTCTAGTTGTTTCTCTCTCTGTTTCTCTCTCTAGTTGTTTCTCTCTGTTTCTCTCTCTAGTTGTTTCTCTCTCTGTTTTTCTCTCTCTAGTTGTTTCTCTCTCTAGTTGTTTCTCTCTCTAGTTTCTCTCTCTAGTTGTTTCTCTCTCTCTGTTTCTCTCTCTCTGTTTCTCTCTCTGTTTCTCTCTCTAGTTGTTTCTCTCTCTGTTTCTCTCTCTAGTTGTTTCTCTCTCTCTGTTTCTCTCTCTAGTTGTTTCTCTCTCTAGTTGTTTCTCTCTCTAGTTGTTTCTCTCTCTAGTTGTTTCTCTCTCTCTGTTTCTCTCTAGTTGTTTCTCTCTCTCTGTTTCTCTCTCTAGTTGTTTCTCTCTCTAGTTGTTTCTCTCTCTGTTTCTCTCTCTCTGTTTCTCTCTCTAGTTGTTTCTCTCTCTCTGTTTCTCTCTCTAGTTGTTTCTCTCTCTGTTTCTCTCTCTCTCTGTTTCTCTCTCTCTGTTTCTCTCTCTAGTTGTTTCTCTCTCTAGTTGTTTCTCTCTCTCTGTTTCTCTCTCTCTGTTTCTCTCTCTCTGTTTCTCTCTCTAGTTGTTTCTCTCTCTCTGTTTCTCTCTCTAGTTGTTTCTCTCTCTAGTTGTTTCTCTCTCTAGTTGTTTCTCTCTCTCTGTTTCTCTCTCTAGTTGTTTCTCTCTCTAGTTGTTTCTCTCTCTCTGTTTCTCTCTCTCTGTTTCTCTCTCTAGTTGTTTCTCTCTCTCTGTTTCTCTCTCTAGTTGTTTCTCTCTCTCTGTTTCTCTCTCTAGTTGTTTCTCTCTCTAGTTGTTTCTCTCTCTAGTTGTTTCTCTCTCTCTGTTTCTCTCTCTAGTTGTTTCTCTCTCTGTTTCTCTCTCTAGTTGTTTCTCTCTCTAGTTGTTTCTCTCTCTAGTTGTTTCTCTCTCTAGTTGTTTCTCTCTCTAGTTGTTTCTCTCTCTAGTTGTTTCTCTCTCTCTGTTTCTCTCTCTAGTTGTTTCTCTCTCTGTTTCTCTCTCTGTTTCTCTCTCTCTGTTTCTCTCTCTAGTTGTTTCTCTCTCTGTTTCTCTCTCTAGTTGTTTCTCTCTCTAGTTGTTTCTCTCTCTCTGTTTCTCTCTCTAGTTGTTTCTCTCTCTGTTTCTCTCTCTAGTTGTTTCTCTCTCTGTTTCTCTCTCTAGTTGTTTCTCTCTCTCTGTTTCTCTCTCTAGTTGTTTCTCTCTCTGTTTCTCTCTCTAGTTGTTTCTCTCTCTAGTTGTTTCTCTCTCTCTGTTTCTCTCTCTAGTTGTTTCTCTCTCTAGTTGTTTCTCTCTCTAGTTGTTTCTCTCTCTGTTTCAATTCAATTCAATTCAATTCAAGGGCTTTATTGGCATGGGAAACATGTGTTAACATTGCCAAAGCAAGTGAGGTAGACAACATACAAAGTGAATATATAAAGTGAAAAACAACAAAAATTAACAGTAAACATTACACATACAGAAGTTTCAAAACAGTAAAGACATTACAAATGTCATATTATATATATATATACAGTGTTCTAACAATGTACAAATGGCTAAAGGACACAAGATAAAATAAATAAGCATAAATATGGGTTGTATTTACAATGGTGTTTGTTCTTCACTGGTTGCCCTTTTCTCGTGGCAACAGGTCACAAATCTTGCTGCTGTGATGGCACACTGTGGAATTTCACCCAGTAGATATGGGAGTTTTTCAAAATTGGATTTGTTTTCAAATTCTTTGTGGATCTGTGTAATCTGAGGGAAATATGTCTCTCTAATATGGTCATACATTGGGCAGGAGGTTAGGAAGTGCAGTTTCTCTCTCTAGTTGTTTCTCTCTCTAGTTGTTTCTCTTTCTCTGTTTCTCTCTCTAGTTGTTTCTCTCTCTCTGTTTCTCTCTCTAGTTGTTTCTCTTTCTCTGTTTCTCTCTCTAGTTGTTTCTCTCTCTAGTTGTTTCTCTCTCTGTTTCTCTCTCTAGTTGTTTCTCTCTCTAGTTGTTTCTCTTTCTCTGTTTCTCTCTCTAGTTGTTTCTTCTCTTTCTCTCTCTAGTTGTTTCTCTCTCTCTCTGTTTCTTTCTCTCTGTTTCTCTGTTTCTCTCTCTGTTTCTCTCTGTTTCTCTCTCTCTGTTTCTCTCTTTCTCTCTGTTTCTCTCTCTGTTTCTCTCTCTGTTTTTCTCTCTCTGTTTCTCTTCTCTGTTTCTCTCTCTGTTTCTCTCTCTCTGTTTCTCTCTCTGTTTCTCTCTAGTTGTTTCTCTGTTTCTCTCTCTCTTTTCTCTGTTTCTCTCTCTGTTTCTCTCTCTTTCTCTCTCTCTGTTTCTCTCTCTCTGTTTCTCTCTCTAGTTGTTTCTCTCTCTCTGTTTCTCTCTCTCTGTTTCTCTCTCTAGTTGTTTCTCTCTCTAGTTGTTTCTCTCTCTCTGTTTCTCTCTCTCTGTTTCTCTCTCTGTTTCTCTCTCTCTGTTTCTCTCTCTCTCACCAAACCACAGAAGAAGATAAGAAGCTTTATGGAATGGCTAGGAACTTGTAAACAATGACCCATTCCTTAATAAATGAGTTCTCTCTGTGTTTCTCTCCACTCTTCTCTACCCAGGTCGAGGAATATTCTAGATGATTTCCGCGAGGCCTACTATTGGCTAAGGCAGAACACAGAGGAGCAGGCCAGAGTGATGTCGTGGTGGGACTATGGCTATCAGATAGCAGGGATGGCCAATCGGACCACACTAGTGGACAACAACACCTGGAACAACAGTCATATAGCACTGGTAAAGACTCATACCCTCATGTGATGTCGGAATATGAAGGGAGCTGTTGTCACTTCTCAAGGGGAAGACAAGGTCGGGGATTCGATCTTGCAACGGCCGTTCTGCCCCTGAACAAGGCAGTTAACCCACTGTTCCCCTGAACAAGGCAGTTAACCCACTGTTCCCCTGAACAAGGCAGTTAACCCACTGTTCCCCTGAACAAGGCAGTTAACCCACTGTTCCCCTGAACAAGGCAGTTAACCCACTGTTCCCCTGAACAAGGCAGTTAACCCACTGTTCCCCTGAACAAGGCAGTTAACCCCACTGTTCCCCTGAACAAGGCAGTTAACCCACTGTTCCCCTGAACAAGGCAGTTAACCCCACTGTTCCCTGAACAAGGCAGTTAACCCCACTGTTCCCCTGAACAAGGCAGTTAACCCCACTGTTCCCCTGAACAAGGCAGTTAACCCCACTGTTCCCCTGAACAAGGCAGTTAACCCACTGTTCCCCTGAACAAGGCAGTTAACCCCACTGTTCCCCTGAACAAGGCAGTTAACCCCACTGTTCCTAGGCCGTCATGGAAAATAAGAATTTGTTCTTAACTGACTTGCCTAGTTAAATACATAATGTGTGTTGGACTGGGATGTGTCCTCCATAGACTCCTGGTATGTCTGCATCCCAACACAGGGACATTGTGTTCTGGAACGGTTGCTTGTATAAAATACCAGTTGTGTAAACAATATGACCTCCCACTATATAAAGGACATGGAAACATTTATTCTTTGTGTTCCTCCCTGTGAAATCACAGAGAGAGCGAGATTTCCCCTGTAGCTGCTTGGATTGATCTCCCAGCAAATATTGGATCTTGATCAGTCAGTGCATAAAGTGCATTTCGCATTAGTTTCACATTCGATCAATCAATCAAAACAGTAAATGTTTTAATGAATCTAAAATGTAATCAATTTCACATGGCTCTTAAATATCAACATAGTTTTTTAGGAGGCAAAAGAAGAATGTGTCTCTGGCACCACCATGTGGACGTGTGTTATTCATCCTCTCCCTCAACCTCCTCTCTCTGTCTCTCCCCCCCCTCCTCTCTCTCTCCCCCCTCCTCTCCCTCCCTCGCTCCCTCTCCCTCAACCTCCTCTCTCTGTCTCTCGCTCCCCCCTCTCCCCCCCCCTCTCTCTCTCCCCCTCCTCTCTCTCTCTCCCCCTCCTCTCCCTCCCTCGCTCTCTCTCCCTCAACCTCCTCTCTCTCTCTCTCCCCCTCCTCTCCCTCCCTCCCTCGCTCTCTCTCCCTCACCCTCCTCTCTCTCACTCTCTCCCCCTCCTCTCTCTCTCACTCTCTCTCCCCACCCTCTCTCTCTCCCCCTCCTCTCTCTGTCTCTCGCTCCCCCCTCTCTCTCTCTCCCCCCTCTCTCTCTCTCTCCCCCTCCTCTCTCTCACTCTCGCTCTCTCTCCCTCAACCTCCTCTCTCTCTCTCTCCCCCTCCTCTCTCTCTCTCACTCTCGCTCTCTCCCTCCCCCTCTCTCTCTCTCTCCCCCTCCTCTCCCTCCCTCGCTCTCTCTCCCTCACCCTCCTCTCTCTCTCTCTCCCCCTCCTCTCTCTCTCGCTCTCTCTCCCTCACCCTCTTCTCTCTCTCTCCCCCTCCTCTCTCTCGCTCTCTCTCCCTCACCCTCTTCTCTCTCTCTCCCCCTCCTCTCTTTCTCTCTCTCTCTCCCCCTCCTCTCTCTTTCTCTCTGTCTCTCTCTCCCTCCCCTCTTCCTCTCTCTCTCTCTTTCTCTATCCCCCTCTTCTCTCTCTCTCTCCCCATCATCTCTGTCTCTCTCTCTCCCCCTCCTCTCTGTCTCTCTCTCCCTCCTCCTCCTCTCTCTGTCTCTGTCTCTGTGTGTTCAGGTGGGCAAGGCCATGTCGTCCAATGAGAGTGCAGCGTATGAGATCATGAGGTCTTTGGACGTGGACTATGTGCTTATTATCTTCGGTGGCGTGATTGGCTACTCTGGTGATGACATCAACAAGTTCCTGTGGATGGTGCGGATCGCAGAGGGAGAGCATCCCAAAGAGATCAGGGTGAGGAAGACCTTAGTGTCGTGGTGAGGTGATGCTTCCACTGTTAGCTACAGAAGGAGAGCATCCCAAAGAGATCAGGGTGAGGAAGACCTTAGTGTCGTGGTGAGGTGATGCTTCCACTGTTAGCTACAGAAGGAGAGCATCCCAAAGAGATCAGGGTGAGGAAGACCTTAGTGTCGTGGTGAGGTGATGCTTCCACTGTTAGCTACAGAAGGAGAGCATCCCAAAGAGATCAGGGTGAGGAAGACCTTAGTGTCGTGGTGAGGTGATGCTTCCACTGTTAGCTACAGAAGGAGAGCATCCCAAAGAGATCAGGGTGAAAGACAGCAGCCTTTAAACCATCATGTTTTTAAAAAACACAAGTATTGGTGAGCTGTAACTACCACTGTGAGCTATATAAGGATCGCAGAGTGAGGTAAACTGTGAGCTATATAAGGATCACAGAGTGAGGTAAACTGTGAGCTATATAAGGATCGCAGAGTGAGGTAAACTGTGAGCTATATAAGGATCGCAGAGTGAGGTAAACTGTGAGCTATATAAGGATCGCAGGGTGAGGTAAACTGTGGGCTATATAAGGATCGCAGAGTGAGGTAAACTGTGGGCTATATAAGGATCGCAGAGTGAGGTAAACTGTGAGCTATATAAGGATCGCAGAGTGAGGTAAACTGTGGGCTATATAAGGATCGCAGAGTGAGGTAAACTGTGGGCTATATAAGGATCGCAGAGTGAGGTAAACTGTGAGCTATATAAGGATCGCAGAGTGAGGTAAACTGTGAGCTATATAAGGATCGCAGAGTGAGGTAAACTGTGAGCTATATAAGGATCGCAGAGTGAGGTAAACTGTGGGCTATATAAGGATCGCAGAGTGAGGTAAACTGTGGGCTATATAAGGATCGCAGAGTGAGGTAAACTGTGGGCTATATAAGGATCGCAGAGTGAGGTAAACTGTGGGGTACTAAACTGTCTGTCTGTCCCCTCCTCAGGATGAGAGTACTAAACTGTCTGTCTGTCCCCTCCTCAGGATGAGAGTACTAAACTGTCTGTCTGTCCCCTCCTCAGGATGAGAGTACTAAACTGTCTGTCTGTCCCCTCCTCAGGAGAGTGACTACTTCACCCCCCAGGGAGAGTTTAGGGTGGACAAAGCGGGGTCTCCCATCCTGCTCAACTGTCTGATGTATAAGATGTCGTACTACCGCTTTGGAGAGATGCAGGTTAGAGATGTTCAACTCTTCCGTATCAACCCCTCTCCCATCACGTAATATCAGTTCCTCTGTATGTGTGCACTTACAAACCACCCTGAACTGGAGAACCTGGAACTGCCTGGAACCTGGACTGTGACCTAATGCATCCATGTACTGTCACTTCACAGAGATGTCAAGCCCTGACACAGCACCTCTAGTTTACTGTCACAGAGATGTCAAGCCCTGACACAGCACCTCTAGTTTACTGTCACAGAGATGTCAAGCCCTGACACAGCATCTCTAGTTTACTGTCACAGAGATGTCAAGCCCTGACACAGCACCTCTAGTTTACTGTCACAGAGATGTCAAGCCCTGACACAGCATCTCTAGTTTACTGTCACAGAGATGTCAAGCCCTGACACAGCATCTCTAGTTTACTGTCACAGAGATGTCAAGCCCTGACACAGCACCTCTAGTTTACTGTCACAGAGATGTCAAGCCTGACACAGCACCTCTAGTTTACTGTCACAGGGATGTCAAGCCCTGACACGGCACCTCTAGTTTACTGTCAAACACTCACACCCTCTGTCCGTCTCTCTAGTTTACTGTCAAACACTCACACCCCCTGTCCGTCTCTCTAGTTTAATGTCAAACACTCATACCACCTGTCCGTCTCTCTAGTTTACTGTCAAACACTCACACCCCCTGTCCGTCTCTCTAGTTTACTGTCAAACACTCACACCGCCTGTCCGTCTCTCTAGTTTACTGTCAAACACTCACACCACCTGTCCGTCTCTCTAGTTTACTGTCAAACACTCACACCACCTGTCCGTCTCTCTAGTTTACTGTCAAACACTCACACCCCCTGTCCGTCTCTCTAGTTTACTGTCAAACACTCACACCACCTGTCCGTCTCTCTAGTTTACTGTCAAACACTCACACCCCCTGTCCGTCTCTCTAGTTTACTGTCAAACACTCATACCGCCTGTCCGTCTCTCTAGTTTACTGTCAAACACTCACACCACCTGTCCGTCTCTCTAGTTTACTGTCAAACACTCACACCACCTGTCCGTCTCTCTAGTTTACTGTCAAACACTCACACCCCCTGTCCGTCTCTCTAGTTTACTGTCAAACACTCACACCACCTGTCCGTCTCTCTAGTTTACTGTCAAACACTCACACCACCTGTCCGTCTCTCTAGTTTACTGTCAAACACTCATACCGCCTGTCCGTCTCTCTAGTTTACTGTCAAACACTCACACCACCTGTCCGTCTCTCTAGTTTACTGTCAAACACTCCCACCACCTGTCCGTCTCCCTAGTTTACTGTCAAACACTCACACCCCCTGTCCGTCTCTCTAGTTTACTGTCAAACACTCACACCACCTGTCCGTCTCTCTAGTTTACTGTCAAACACTCACACCGCCTGTCCGTCCCTCTAGTTTACTGTCAAACACTCCCACCCCCTGTCCGTCTCTCTAGTTTACTGTCAAACACTCACACCACCTGTCCGTCTCTCTAGTTTACTGTCAAACACTCACACCACCTGTCCGTCTCTCTAGTTTACTGTCAAACACTCACACCACCTGTCCGTCTCTCTAGTTTACTGTCAAACACTCACACCACCTGTCCGTCTCTCTAGTTTACTGTCAAACACTCACACCCCCTGTCCGTCTCTCTAGTTTACTGTCAAACACTCACACCACCTGTCCGTCCCTCTAGTTTACTGTCAAACACTCACACCACCTGTCCGTCTCTCTAGTTTACTGTCAAACACTCACACCACCTGTCCGTCTCTCTAGTTTACTGTCAAACACTCCCACCACCTGTCCGTCTCTCTAGTTTACTGTCAAACACTCACACCCCCTGTCCGTCTCTCTAGTTTACTGTCAAACACTCACACCCCCTGTCCGTCTCTCTAGTTTACTGTCAAACACTCACACCGCCTGTCCGTCTCTCTAGTTTACTGTCAAACACTCACACCCCCTGTCCGTCTCTCTAGTTTACTGTCAAACACTCATACCCCCTGTCCGTCTCTCTAGTTTACTGTCAAACACTCACACCCCCTGTCCGTCTCTCTAGTTTACTGTCAAACACTCCCACCCCCTGTCCGTCTCTCTAGTTTACTGTCAAACACTCACACCCCCTGTCCGTCTCTCTAGTTTACTGTCAAACACTCACACCACCTGTCCGTCTCCCTAGTTTACTGTCAAACACTCACACCACCTGTCCGTCTCTCTAGTTTACTGTCAAACACTCACACCACCTGTCCGTCTCTCTAGTTTACTGTCAAACACTCACACCCCCTGTCCGTCTCTCTAGTTTACTGTCAAACACTCACACCACCTGTCCGTCTCTCTAGTTTACTGTCAAACACTCACACCACCTGTCCGTCTCTCTAGTTTACTGTCAAACACTCACACCACCTGTCCGTCTCTCTAGTTTACTGTCAAACACTCATACCGCCTGTCCGTCCCTCTAGTTTACTGTCAAACACTCACCCCCTGTCCGTCTCTCTAGTTTACTGTCAAACACTCACACCCCCCTGTCCGTCTCTCTAGTTTACTGTCAAACACTCACACCCCTGTCCGTCTCTCTAGTTTACTGTCAAACACTCACACCCCCTGTCCGTCTCTCTAGTTTACTGTCAAACACTCATACCCCCTGTCCGTCTCTCTAGTTTACTGTCAAACACTCACACCACCTGTCCGTCTCTCTAGTTTACTGTCAAACACTCACACCCCTGTCCGTCTCTCTAGTTTACTGTCAAACACTCACACCACCTGTCCGTCTCTCTAGTTTACTGTCAAACACTCACACCACCTGTCCGTCTCTCTAGTTTACTGTCAAACACTCACACCACCTGTCCGTCTCTCTAGTTTACTGTCAAACACTCATACCGCCTGTCTGTCCCTCTAGTTTACTGTCAAACACTCACACCCCCTGTCCGTCTCTCTAGTTTACTGTCAAACACTCACACCCCCTGTCCGTCTCTCTAGTTTACTGTCAAACACTCACACCGCCTGTCCGTCTCTCTAGTTTACTGTCAAACACTCACACCCCCTGTCCGTCTCTCTAGTTTACTGTCAAACACTCACACCCCCTGTCCGTCTCTCTAGTTTACTGTCAAACACTCATACCCCCTGTCCGTCTCTCTAGTTTACTGTCAAACACTCACACCACCTGTCCGTCTCTCTAGTTTACTGTCAAACACTCACACCCCCTGTCCGTCTCTCCTCCAGTTGGACTTCCGAACGCCGCCAGGTTTCGACCGGACGCGTAACACTGAGATCGGTAACAAGGACATCAAGCTGAAACACCTGGAGGAGGCGTTCACCTCAGAACACTGGCTGGTCCGGATCTACAAGGTCAAGAAGGAGGAGAACAGGGACCCCCTGGTGCACAGCCCCCGCAGCAGCAGCAGCAGCAGACAAAAGTACACCTCTAAAAAGGTACAGGATCATCCACACTTCTCTCTTCTCTAATGGAGAGCTCTGGTGAATGATACAGGATCATCCACACTTCTCTCTTCTCTAATGGAGAGCTCTGGTGAATGATACAGGATCATCCACGCTTCTCTCTTCTCTAATGGAGAGCTCTGGTGAATGATACAGGATCATCCACGCTTCTCTCTTCTCTAATGGAGAGCTCTGTTGAATGATTCTACTGTCCCTGTCCAGAATCAACTACCCCCTCCCTTCATCCTTGTCCAGAATCAATTACCCCCTCCCTTCATCCTTGTCCAGAATCAACTACCCCCTCCCATCATCCTTGTCCAGAATCAATTACCCCTCCCTTCATCCTTGTCCAGAATCAATTCCCCCTCCCTTCATCCTTGTCCAGAATCAATTACCCCTCCCTTCATCCTTGTCCAGAATCAATTACCCCCTCCCTTCATCCTTGTCCAGAACAATTACCCCCCTTCATCCTTGTCCAGAATCAATTACCCCCTCCCTTCATCCTTGTCCAGAACAATTACCCCCCCCTTCATCCTTGTCCAGAATCAATTACCCCCCTTCATCTTTGTCCAGAATCAATTACCCCCTCCCTTCATCCTTGTCCAGAATCAATTACCTCCCTCCCTTCATCCTTGTCCAGAATCAATTACCGCCTCCCTTCATCCTTGTCCTTGTCCAGAATCAACTACCCCCTCCCTTCATCCTTGTCCTTATCCAGAATCAATTACCCCCTCCCTTCATCCTTGTCCTTATCCAGAATCAATTACCCCCTCCCTTCATCCTTGTCCAGAATCAATTACTCCCTCCCTTCATCCTTGTACCCTTGATCATGTATAAAACACGAGGCTAAAATTCCATCTAACCTATCAGACTGCTAAATGCCTAGGGTTAACCTATCAGAGTGCTAAATGCCTAGGGTTAACCTATCAGAGTGCTAAATGTCTAGGATTAACCTATCAACCTATCGGAGTGCTAAATGCCTGAGGTTAACCTATCAAAGTGCCAAATGCCTAGGGTTAACCTATCAGAGTGCTAAATGTCTAGGGTTAACCTATCAGAGTGCTAAATGCCTAGGGTTAACCTATTAGAGTGCTAAATGCCCAGGGTTAACCTATTAGAGTGCTAAATGCCCAGGGTTAACCTATCAGAGTGCTAAATGCCTAGGGTTAACCTATTAGAGTGCTAAATGCCCAGGGTTAACCTATTAGAGTGCTAAATGCCTAGGGTTAACCTATCAGAGTGCTAAATGCCTAGGGTTAACCTATTAGAGTGCTAAATGCCCAGGGTTAACCTATTAGTGTGCTAAATGCCCAGGGTTAACCTATTAGAGTGCTAAATGCCCAGGGTTAACCTATCAGAGTGCTAAATGCCTAGGGTTAACCTATTAGAGTGCTAAATGCCCAGGGTTAACCTATTAGAGTGCTAAATGCCCAGGGTTAACCTATTAGAGTGCTAAATGCCCAGGGTTAACCTATCAGAGTGCTAAATGCCCAGGGTTTGAGGGATATAGGTTTTCTGGACTGATCTACTGTCTCATCTAAATGTTATTATGATTTCATTTCTTCAGACGGCGAAGAGGAAGCGTGGTCATGTGAAGAACAAACTTGCCCTCAAGAAAGGCAAGAAACTGAACAACAAGAAATCAGTTTAACCATAAAAAACGACCACAAAGGCACTATGAGGGAGAGAGAGGGGGAGAGAGAGAGAGAGAGGGGGGGGGAGAGAGAGAGAGAGGGGGAGAGAGAGAGAGGGGGGAGAGAGAGGGGGGGAGGAGAGAGAGAGAGAGGAGGGGGGGAGGAGGGAGGAGAGAGAGGGGAGAGAGAGGGGGGAGAGAGAGAGGGGGAGAGGGGAGGGGGAGAGAGAGAGAGAGAGAGAGAGAGAGTGAGGGGAGGGGAGAGAGAGAGAGAGAGGGGAGAGAGTGAGAGAGAGAGAAAGAGGGGAGAGAGAGAGAGAGGTATACAAATCATTCAAAATGCAAACAAGCAAGTAATCCACCAATCAAGAAGAAGAATAACAAACACCAACCAACGGTCTGGAGAGACCTGTTACCTGGACGACCAGGTCTATGATGATCATCGTGGTTAATTGAGGTTCTATGATGACCCTTCTGTTGACCTCTGTTGGGGGTGTCATCCAGTTCCGATGACCTCCCTCTGCTGGTTCATTTTTAACCTGAAGAACTGAACTTTGACCTGTCGACGACCTTAGAATTGTTTTTTGTACTTGGAATATTGCTGAGAGGAGAGGAGGGGAGGGGAGGGGAGGGATAAGAGAAGAGAGGAGAGGGAGGGGGGGGAGGGGAGGGGAGGGGAGGGGAGGGGAGGGGAGAGGAGAGGAGAGGAGAGGAGAGGAGAGGAGAGGAGAGGAGAGGAGAGGAGAGGAGAGGAGAGGAGAGGAGAGGAGAGGAGAGGAGAGGAGAGGAGGAGCCATTGTAAATTTACACCACTCCAGGCCAGGGCATGACAGGCAGACAGACCGAGGATACATTCCAAAAGGTGCCTTATTCCCTATGGGTCCTGTTCAAAAGTAGTGCCCTATATAGGGAATAGGGTGCCATTTGAGTCACACAGAATTTTTTTTTTATGGGGGAAAAACTAACAAACAAAACAACTACACTAATATCAAAATCATTCAATCTAAACTGACTTGGAATCAGTCCGTGGCACCAAAGACATTCTGTACCATTTCAGGGTGTGAACTAAACTAGTTACCTTTATAAAAACACAAAACACATGAAAGAGGAGGTTTGAGAGGAGTTTTGATGTAACGTGGAGTCAGAGATGGTTTAGTTCCTGGTTCCATGTTATTGTTTGGTGTTTACTTCCTGTCTGTCTCAGTTGATTCGGTCTCCTGTTCGACCTGGTGTTGATCTATCACTATGGCAACGTCAAATAAACACTTTTTTTATTTTTTTTTATTATCCCACTAAATTCCCTGTAACAATCAATCAATAAAAGTACTTATAAAGCCCTTCTTACATCAGCTGATGTCACAAAGTGCTGTACAGAAACCCCCCAAAACAGCAAGCAATGCAGATGTAGAAGCACGGTGGCTTGGGAAAACTCCCTATAAAAGGGCCAAGGAACCTCGGAAGAAACCTAGAGAGAGGAACCAGGCTACGAGGCCAACGATACATCTTGTAGTTCTCGGAGAACAGAAATACAACAACGACTTGATGATATGTTAGATGGAGTATTATGTTATTTTATCATTTTCCTGATGAGATTGTCTGGGTTCTTCGTACGGCTGGAACACCTGTTCTTCTAGGTGTTTGAACACGCTGCACTGAAACAGCCTAAAATGCTCGACCTGGTTTGATTGTACATTTTGTCCTGATGCACTTTAGTCACATCGGTACTTCTCCTTGTCCTATAGCCACCCTTCTGTTTCTAAAGTTAACATGTAGATTCTCTCTGGTACATGAAGTGGTTCTTTTTCAGGAGTTAAACCTCTGTAGTTTACCGACACTCAGTGTCTAATCTAAATCCAGTCTCTCTAAGTGTTTTCCCCCTGCAATCACATGGTCTTTATTCGTCATGATGACTGGTCAGTTTTGACCAGTCATCTACAGAATTATAACAGTTCTGGTTTTCACCCTGCTTGTGTTTCTGTTCAGGTTCAGGAACATTTACGTTCAGTCTGCGTTTTAAAAAAAGGAGAGAGGACTGTATCGGCCTTAACAGCTTTACCAGGAGAAGCCCATATATCAACGTGTCAAGACTCTTGTTCTGTGTCACAAAGGCCGCTCTATTCCCTATGTAGTGCACTACCTTTTGACCAGAATTGTATGGGCACTGGTCAAAAAGTTGTGTACTAAATAGGGAATAGGGTGCTATTTTGGACATGGCCTCTCTCTAGGGTATTTATTACATGAACGATGGAGGCTAATGGAGAAAAAGTAGCGTCCTATTAGGAATGAAATGCAGAAACGGTAGACTTTTTTTTTTTTTCTTAAAATACACAGTTTATTCCATCAATTGTAATGACATGGATGCTGGTGGGGTGTGAGAGTGAAAGATACCTTCTTTTTCATTTTATTAAAGAGGTTGGCATTAAATTGTCTCCTGTGTGTCGTTTTGTCTTCCTCTCGATCCCAACACAGCTTTTTGTCTCGTCACGGAGGATTCCAAATGAAACTTGTGGTGTGTCTGTTAAGATCCACTAGATGGCAGCACTCACCGCCAGTTAGCGCCAGTTAACTGTGGAGATATTTTACAACACGTCTGCATGACATGCAGTACTAGAATCAGTGATGTTCTTGAGACCTGAGAAGAGCTACTTTGTGTTTTCTACCGACCTCTCGACATCCTCTCCTCTAAACCCGGTCGTCCGAAATCCAAACTGTCATATCATTCTCTGTTTCACTTAAATACGATAGTGAACGAGAGAGAGATAGTATTCACAGTGGTTTCCGGGCTAAATCCCCATCCCACACCACAGACGGCCTGCCAACAACAGAACAACAACAGAACTGTGAGGAGATATTTATTCGTCTTATACATAATATACACGGTAAACCCTGTCCCCTGGTTGTACCATGTGACTTTCTAAGTCTTATACATAATATACACGGTAAACCCTGTCCCCTGGCTGTACCATGTGACTTTCTAAGTCCAGTGTTGCATAGGTTCTACACAGGTGATTCTACATCCCAAATGGCACCCTATTCCCTACATAGTGCACTACTTTAGACCAGGGCTGGCACCCTATTCCCTACATAGTGCACTACTTTAGACCAGGGCTGGTACCCTGTTCCCTATATAGTGCATTACTTTAGACCAGGGCTGGCACCCTATTCCCTACATAGTGCACTACTTTAGACTAGGGCTGGCACCCTAATCCCTACATAGTGCACTACTTTAGACCAGGGCTGGCACCCTATTCCCTACATAGTGCACTACTTTAGACCAGGGATGGCACCCTATTCCCTACATAGTGCACTACTTTAGACCAAAGCCCTATGGGGAATAGGGAGCCATTTGGGACACACTCACAGAGTGTTTTGGTCAAGGCTCGGTGACTGATGCCTTACGCTGCAGTGTTGCACTTCACACTTAACACATAATAACATTCATACTCAAAACGTGGCTGATCTCATACTGACAGGACAGAGGAGTTAAGAGCTGTTCACACCACTCAGCCAAACTGGACTGGTTCCACAGAGGAGGTAAGAGCTGTTCACACCACTCAGCCAAACTGGACTGGTTCCACAGAGGAGGTAAGAGCTGTTCACACCACTCAGCCAAACTGGACTGGTTCCACAGAGGAGGTAAGAGCTGTTCACACCACTCAGCCAAACTGGACTGGTTCCACAGAGGAGGTAAGAGCTGTTCACACCACTCAGCCAAACTGGACTGGTTCCACAGAGGAGGTAAGAGCTGTTCACACCACTCAGCCAAACTGGACTGGTTCCACAGAGGAGGTAAGAGCTGTTCACACCACTCAGCCAAACTGGACTGGTTCCACAGAGGAGGTAAGAGCTGTTCACACCACTCAGCCAAACTGGACTGGTTCCACAGAGGAGGTAAGAGCTGTTCACACCACTCAGCCAAACTGGACTGGTTCCACAGAGGAGGTAAGAGCTGTTCACACCACTCAGCCAAACTGGACTGGTTCCACAGAGGAGGTAAGAGCTGTTCATACCACTCAGCCAAACTGGACTGGCCTGGTTCCACAGAGGAGGTAAGAGCTGTTCATACCACTCAGCCAAACTGGACTGGCCTGGTTCCACAGAGGAGGTAAGAGATGTTCATACCACTCAGCCAAACTGGACTGGTTCCACAGAGGAGGTAAGAGCTGTTCATACCACTCAGCCAAACTGGACTGGCCTGGTTCCACAGAGGAGGTAAGAGATGTTCATACCACTCAGCCAAACTGGACTGGCCTGGTTCCACAGAGGAGGTAAGAGCTGTTCACACCACTCAGCCAAACTGGACTGGCCTGGTTCCACAGAGGAGTTAAGAGCTGTTCACACCACTCAGCCAAACTGGACTGGCCTGGTTCCACAGAGGAGTTAAGAGCTGTTCACACCACTCAGCTAAACTGGACTGGCCTGGTTCCACAGAGGAGGTAAGAGCTGTTCATACCACTCAGCTAAACTGGACTGGCCTGGTTCCACAGAGGAGGTAAGAGATGTTCATACCACTCAGCCAAACTGGACTGGCCTGGTTCCACAGAGGAGTTAAGAGCTGTTCACACCACTCAGCCAAACTGGACTGGCCTGGTTCCACAGAGGAGGTAAGAGCTGTTCATACCACTCAGCTAAACTGGACTGGCCTGGTTCCACAGAGGAGTTAAGAGCTGTTCACACCACTCAGCCAAACTGGACTGGCCTGGTTCCACAGAGGAGGTAAGAGCTGTTCACACCACTCAGCCAAACTGGACTGGCCTGGTTCCACAGAGGAGTTAAGAGATGTTCATACCACTCAGCCAAACTGGACTGGCCTGGTTCCACAGAGGAGTTAAGAGATGTTCATACCACTCAGCCAAACTGGCCTGATTCCACATCTACCATAGTTGCTGGAAAGAACCATGTGAAAGGAAACTATCTGAGTCAGGAGATTGCCTTTAAATGTAAATCTTGTTATAGCGCCTATTTTCCGCAGCACAGATTGAACCTAAGCCTATAGGATCACAGAATATTGAAAACCAGGAGAATAAATATCAGACGCGGACGAAATAAATCAAGGGTCAATATATCTCTCTATAGAGCGGTTGGATTTGCACCTCCTGGATACGGTTGGATTTGCACCTCCTGGATACGGTTGGATTTGTACCTCCTGGACACGGTTGGATTTGTACCTCCTGGACACGGTTGGAGTTGTACCTTTTGGATACGGTTGGATGTGCACCTCCTGGATACGGTTGGATTTGTACCTCATGGATACGGTTGGATTTGTACCTCCTGGATACGGTTGGATTTGTACATCCTGGATACGGTTGGATTTGCACCTCCTGGATACGGTTGGATTTGCACCTCCTGGATACGGTTGGATGTGCACCTCCTGGATATACGGTTGGATTTGCACCTCCTGGATACGGTTGGATTTGCACCTCCTGGATACGGTTGGATTTGCACCTCCTGGATACGGTTGGATTTGTACCTCCTGGACACGGTTGGATTTGTACCTCCTGGATACGGTTGGATTTGTACCTCCTGGACACGGTTGGATTTGTACATCCTGGATACGGTTGGATTTGCACCTCCTGGATACGGTTGGATTTGTACCTCCTGGACACGGTTGGATTTGTATATCCTGGATACGGTTGGATTTGCACCTCCTGGATACGGTTGGATTTGTACATCCTGGATACGGTTGGATGTGCACCTCCTGGATACGGTTGGATGTGCACCTCCTGGATACGGTTGGATTTGTACCTCATGGATACGGTTGGATGTGCACCTCCTGGATACGGTTGGATTTGTATCTCCCGGATACGGTTGGATTTGTACGTCCCGGATACGGTTGGATTTGTACATTTTGGATACGGTTGGATTTGTACCTCCTTGATACGGTTGGATTTGCACCTCCTGGATACGGTTGGATTTGTACGTCCCAAATGGCACCCTATTCCCTATGTAATGCACTACTTTTGACCAGGGCCTGGTGCAAAGTAAAGATACTATGTGGGGAATATTTGGGAGGCAGCCAAGCCACATTCAGTACACTGTACTACTGTGGTGAAGGCTGTATAGTGGAGGTAGTCTACCTTTCTCTCTGACCTTCACTATCTCTTCAAGGTTCGGCCATAAATTAGACTCTATAAAGATCTCTTCAAGGATAGGCCATAAATTAGACTCTATCTTCAAGGTTCGGCCATATAAAGATTTCTTCAAGGTTCGGCCATATAAAGATTTCTTCAAGGTTCGGCCATATAAAGATTTCTTCAAGGTTCGGCCATATAAAGATTTCTTCAAGGTTCGGCCATATAAAGATCTCTTCAAGGTTCGGCCATATAAAGATCTCTTCAAGGTTCGGCCATATAAAGATCTCTTCAAGGTTCGGCCATAAATTAGACTCTATAAAGATCTCTTCAAGGTTCGGCCATATAAAGATCTCTTCAAGGTTCGGCCATATAAAGATCTCTTCAAGGTTCGGCCATATAAAGATCTCTTCACGGTTCGGCAATATAAAGATCTCTTCAAGGTTCGGCCATATAAAGATCTCTTCAAGGTTCGGCCATATAAAGATCTCTTCAAGGTTCGGCCATAAATTAGACTCTATAAAGATTTCTTCAAGGTTCGGCCATATAAAGATCTCTTCAAGGTTCGGCCATATAAAGATCTCTTCAAGGTTCGGCCATATAAAGATCTCTTCAAGGTTCGGCCATATAAAGATCTCTTCAAGGTTCGGCCCTATAAAATGACAAACAGACTGGAGTACCGGGCTACTTCCTGGTTCCAATCACTCCAACGTTAGTGTGTGAATACTGTAGATTGCTGCTGTAGGCTGGAGAAATGGCTTTGACTTTGACATTGCAGCAGTGTTCACCTCTGATTACATTTCTCCATTGTGGGCTGTTGGAAGGGCTGAAGGAAATGCTGTTCTCTATACTGGGCCAGTGTGTTATGAACAGTGTCCAAGTCAAGTGTGACCAACATACATAACCGGTATGTATATACTGTACATCATAGAACAGAAGGGCGGAAGGAAGACACTTCACTAAACAGTGTGTTTGGTGTTGTGTGTTAATTATGGACAAATCATAGATCCTTGGATATTACATACATCATACAGCTGGAAGGACAACCCCTCCTGTGGCCTACTGGGTAATAACAGTGGAGACAGCTGGAAGGACAACCCCTCCTGTGGCCTACTGGGTAATAACAGAGGAGACAGCTGGAAGGACAACCCCCTCCTGTGGCCTACTGGGTAATAACAGTGGAGACAGCTGGAAGGGCCTACAACCCAACCCCTCCTGTGGCCTACTGGGTAATAACAGTGGAGACAGCTGGAAGGACAACCCCTCCTGTGGCCTACTGGGTAATAACAGTGGAGACAGCTGGAAGGACAACCCCTCCTGTGGCCTACTGGGTAATAACAGTGGAGACAGCTGGAAGGACAACCCCTCCTGTGGCCTACTGGGTAATAACAGTGGAGACAGCTGGAAGGACAACCCCTCCTGTGGCCTACTGGGTAATAACAGAGGAGACAGCTGGAAGGACAACCCCTCCTGTGGCCTACTGGGTAATAACAGTGGAGACAGCTGGAAGGACAACCCCTCCTGTGGCCTACTGGGTAATAACAGTGGAGACAGCTGGAAGGACAACCCCTCCTGTGGCCTACTGGGTAATAACAGTGGAGACAGCTGGAAGGACAACCCCTCCTGTGGCCTACTGGGTAATAACAGTGGAGACAGCTGGAAGGACAACCCCTCCTGTGGCCTACTGGGTAATAACAGAGGAGACAGCTGGAAGAACAACCCCTCCTGTGGCCTACTGGGTAATAACAGTGGAGACAGCTGGAAGGACAACCCCTGTCCTGTGGCCTACTGGGCCTACTGGGTAATAACAGTGGAGACAGCTGGAAGGACAACCCCTCCTGTGGCCTACTGGGTAATAACAGTGGAGACAGCTGGAAGGACAACCCCTCCTGTGGCCTACTGGGTAATAACAGTGGAGACAGCTGGAAGGACAACCCCTCCTGTGGCCTACTGGGTAATAACAGTGGAAACAGCCGGAAGGACAACCCCTCCTGTGGCCTACTGGGTAATAACAGTGCAGACAGCTGGAAGGACAACCCCTCCTGTGGCCTACTGGGTAATAACAGTGGAGACAGCTGGAAGGACAACCCCTCCTGTGGCCTACTGGGTAATAACAGTGGAGACAGCTGGAAGGACAACCCCTCCTGTGGCCTACTGGGTAATAACAGTGGAGACAGCTGGAAGGACAACCCCTCCTGTGGCCTACTGGGTAATAACAGTGGAGACAGCTGGAAGGACAACCCCCTCCTGTGGCCTACTGGGTAATAACAGTGGAGGCAGCTGGAAGGACAACCCCTCCTGTGGCCTACTGGGTAATAACAGTGGAGACAGCTGGAAGGACAACCCCTCCTGTGGCCTACTGGGTAATAACAGTGGAGACAGCTACAGTACCTGTGCAAACCAATTAAAAGTGAAGGAAGAAGCATGTGAATATAATATATTCTTCTGGTATTTAGATTCTACTGTATATTAAAAAAAAGCTACATAATTGTTCAGCTATCTTTGACCACCAACGATCACGCTCATCTTCTGTCCCTAACCAACCTCTTCCTGGTTCGACCCGGTCCGTCTCCAAAATGGCCGCCGAGTTTCAGTGAGCTTTTGCTGTCTTGACTGTAGTTCCTGTCCCTCTTGAGAGTCTTTGGCACCTCTCATTCTTATTGAATGACTGAGACACAAGCTCCTCATTCAAGACAATCCGTTGGGCAAATCTGAAAATTAGCACCCTATTCCCTATGTAGTGCACTCTTTCTGCAGTTGTCTGTCTATATAGAGAACAGGGTTCCATTTGGAACACAGGCCCCTTGTGTATTTCCTCTACTCTCTAGCGGCCCGGCTAGCTGGTCCCCTGTGTGTTGCCATGACCACCAGCGGGCCGCTCGCTGTGCTGTGATTGGCAGCTGGCACGTTGCCCCTCCCCCCGAGGCCCCTCCCCTCGTCAGTGGGTCTTCCACAAGGGGTTGTGATACACCCAGCCCTCGCCCTGAGAGAAAGAGAGACAGAGAGAGAGAGAGACAGAGAGGCAGAGAGCGAGAGAGAGAGACAGAGAGCGAGAGAGACAAAGAGAGAGTGAGAGACAGACAGAGAGCGAGAGAGGGAGTTTTTTGAGAGGATGACATACAGTACATTAAAGACAAGACCAGGGAATCTGACTCAAAGTTTGAGGTAATGTCAGAGGTCAAAGTGAACCGTTCAGGTCCTAGTTCCTCACCTCCTTGATGAAGTACTTGGGTGTCCAGGGTGTGTTGGAGGCAGCTCTCTGTCGGCCCTCTGCTCTCTGCCTCTCCTCCAGACAGTGTTTGTGCTCTGTAGCAGAGTCAATGTTTCCTGATCTCAGAGCTGAGGTGACATGCTGCCACAGACGCCTGTAGAGGGACACTATACCATTATTACTGATCTCAGAGCTGAGGTAACACTCTGCCCCTGTAGAGGGACACTATACCATTATTACTGATCTCAGAGCTGAGGTAACACTCTGCCCCTGTAGAGGGACACTATACCATTATTACTGATCTCAGAGCTGAGGTAACACGCTGCCCCTGTTTGAGGGACACTATACCATTATTACTGATCTCAGAGCTGAGGTAACACGCTGCCCCTGTTTGAGGGACACTATACCATTATTACTGATCTCAGAGCTGAGGTAACACGCTGCCCCTGTTTGAGGACACTATACCATTATTACTGATCTCAGAGCTGAGGTAACACTCTGCCCCTGTAGAGGGACACTATACCATTATTACTGATCTCAGAGCTGAGGTAACACTCTGCCCCTGTAGAGGGACACTATACCATTATTACTGATTTCATAGCTGAGGTAACACTCTGCCCCTGTAGAGGGACAGTTAGCCCTTCCACTTACAGCCCAGACTGTACTAACCAAGTATCAGATCAAATTAAGGCTGTGGCATCGTGTGTGAGACTAGCAGTGTATTAAAGCTGAGAGAGTGTGTGTGTGTGTGTGTGTGTGTGTGCGTGTGCGTGTGTGCGTGTGCGTGTGTGAGTGTGTGTGTCATCAGTGAGGACATTGTGTTAAAAGTCACAGGAACGTTCTCAGAGAAGTGTGTCATCTCTCTTCTTCTCTGTCTGGAGCATCAGGAACAGTCAGATCTCACACCCCTCCCTCCCTCCCTCCCTCCTCCCTCCCTCCCTCCCTCCCTCCCTCCCTCCCTCCCTCCCTCCTCACCATGATTCGTAGTGTCCCTGTTTCGCCATGGGGCGTATCTCCCTCCCTCCCTCCTCACCGTGATTCGTAGTGTCCCTGTTTCTCCATGGGGCGTATCTCCCTCCCTCCCTCCTCACCGTGATTCGTAGTGTCCCTGTTTCGCCATGGGGCGTATCTCCCTCCCTCCCTCCTCACCGTGATTCGTAGTGTCCCTGTTTCTCCATGGGACGTATCTCCCTCCCTCCCTCCCTCCTCACCGTGATTCGTAGTGTCCCTGTTTCTCCATGGGACGTATCTCCCTCCCTCCCTCCTCACCGTGATTCATAGTGTCCCTGTTTCTCCAAGGGGCGTATCTCCCTCCCTCCCCCCTCCCTCCCTCCTCACCGTGATTCATAGTGTCCCTGTTTCTCCAAGGGGCGTATCTCCCTCCCTCCCTCCCTCCCTCCCTCCTCACCGTGATTCATAGTGTCCCTGTTTCTCCAAGGGGCGTATCTCCCTCCCTCCCTCCTCACCGTGATTCATAGTGTCCCGGTTTCTCCATGGGGCGTATCTCCCTCCCTCCCTCCCTCCCTCCCTCCCTCCTCACCGTGATTCATAGTGTCCCTGTTTCTCCATGAGGCGTATCTCCCTTCCCTCCCTCCCTCCCTCCCTCCTCACCGTGATTCGTAGTGTCCCTGTTTCTCCATGGGGTGTATCTCCCTCCCTCCCTCCCTCCCTCCCTCCTCACCGTGATTCATAGTGTCCCTGTTTCTCCATGGGGCGTATCTCCCTCCCTCCCCCCCCCTCCCTCCTCCTCACCGTGATTCGTAGTGTCCCTGTTTCTCCATGGGGCGTATCTCCCTCCCTCCCTCCCTCCTCACCGTGATTCGTAGTGTCCCTGTTTCTCCATGGGGCGTATCTCCCTCCCTCCCTCCCTCCTCACCGTGATTCGCAGTGTCCCTGTTTCTCCATGGGGCGTATCTCCCTCCCTCCCTCCCTCCTCACCGTGATTCGTAGTGTCCCTGTTTCTCCATGGGACGTATCTCCCTCCCTCCCTCCCTCCCTCCCTCCTCACCGTGAATCGTAGTGTCCCTGTTTCTCCATGGGGCGTATCTCCCTCCCTCCCTCCCCCTCCCTCCCTCCCTCCCTCCTCACCGTGATTCGTAGTGTCCCTGTTTCTCCATGGGGCGTATCTCCCTCCCTCCCTCCTCACCATGTTTCGTAGTGTCCCTGTTTCTCCATGGGGCGTATCTCCCTCCCTCCCTCCTCACCGTGTTTCGTAGTGTCCCTGTTTCTCCATGGGGCGTATCTCCCTCCCTTCCCTCCCTCCCTCCCTCCCTTCCCTCCCTCCCCCTCCCTCCCTCCCTCCCTCCCTCCCTCCCTCCCTCCCTCCCTCCCTCCCTCCTCACCGTGATTCGTAGTGTCCCTGTTTCTCCATGGGGCGTATCTCCCTCCCTCCCTCCCTCCTCACCGTGATTCGTAGTGTCCCTGTTTCTCCATGGGGCGTATCTCCCTCCCTCCCTCCTCACCGTGATTCGTAGTGTCCCTGTTTCTCCATGGGGCGTATCTCCCTCCCTTCCCTCCCTCCCTCCCTCCTCACCGTGATTCGTAGTGTCCCTATTTCTCCATGGGGTGGCGTATCTCCCTCCCTCCCTCCTCACCGTGATTCATAGTGTCCCTGTTTCTCCAAGGGGCGTATCTCCCTCCCTCCCCCTCCCTCCCTCCTCACCGTGATTCATAGTGTCCCTGTTTCTCCAAGGGGCGTATCTCCCTCCCTCCCTCTCTCCTCACCGTGATTCATAGTGTCCCGGTTTCTCCATGGGGCGTATCTCCCTCCCTCCCTCCCTCCTCACCGTGATTCATAGTGTCCCTGTTTCTCCATGAGGCGTATCTTCCTTCCCTCCCTCCCTCCCTCCCTCCTCACCGTGATTCGGAGTGTCCCTATTTCTCCATGGGGTGGCGTATCTCCCTCCTTCCCTCCTCACCGTGATTCATAGTGTCCCTGTTTCTCCAAGGGGCGTATCTCCCTCCCTCCCCCCTCCCTCCCTCCTCACCGTGATTCGTAGTGTCCCTATTTCTCCATGGGGTGGCGTATCTCCCTCCCTCCCTCCTCACCGTGATTCATAGTGTCCCTGTTTCTCCAAGGGGCGTATCTCCCTCCCTCCCCCTCCCTCCCTCCTCACCGTGATTCATAGTGTCCCTGTTTCTCCAAGGGGCGTATCTCCCTCCCTCCCTCCCTCCCTCCTCACCGTGATTCATAGTGTCCCGGTTTCTCCATGGGGCGTATCTCCCTCCCTCCCTCCTCACCGTGATTCATAGTGTCCCTGTTTCTCCATGAGGCGTATCTCCCTTCCTTCCTTCCCTCCCTCCCCCTCCCTCCCTCCCTCCCTCCCTCCCTCCCTCCCTCCCTCCTCACCGTGATTCGTAGTGTCCCTGTTTCTCCATGGGGCGTATCTCCCTCCCTCCCCCCCCTCCCTCCCTCCCTCCCTCCTCACCGTGATTCGTAGTGTCCCTGTTTCTCCATGGGGCGTATCTCCCTCCCTCCCTCCTCACCGTGATTCGTAGTGTCCCTGTTTCTCCATGGGGCGTATCTCCCTCCCTCCTCACCGTGATTCGCAGTGTCCCTGTTTCTCCATGGGGCGTATCTCCCTCCCTTCCTCCCTCCCTCCCTCCCTCCTCACCATGATTCGTAGTGTCCCTGTTTCTCCATGGGGCGTATCTCCCTCCCTCCCCTCCTCACCGTGATTCGTAGTGTCCCTGTTTCTCCATGGGGCATATCTCCCTCCCTCCCTCCCTCCTCACCGTGATTCGTAGTGTCGCTGTTTCTCCATGGGGCATATCTCCCTCCCTCCCTCCCTCCTCACCGTGATTCGTAGTGTCCCTGTTTCTCCATGGGGCGTATCTTCTTCCTGATGACAGGCAGCTTGGAGGTGTTGATGACCTTGGTCTCTCCACTGCTGTAGGTGAACTCTAGGGTACCGTTCCATTCACCTTGGGCCTTACACACTATGGTCCCCGTCGGGTTGTGCTTCACCTCCGCTGTCACTCTAACAGGAAGAGTGACGAAGGATACCGATGTCATTAGGTCAGACACATACAGATGGATGGACGAACACACACAGCCACCGTCTCAAACAGGGAGGGATAGGAATGACAGGGACCATCAAGATACCTTTTATACACATGGAATCTCTCTCTCTCTCTCTCTCTCTCTCTCTCTCTCAGACCCACCTGTGTATCTTTCCTCCATAGAAGGGTTTAGTATGGAAGGTAACGGTGGCAGAGTATCCACTCTTGGCACAACTGATGGTGACTTTCCCTCCCAGCTCCACCCAGGGTACGGTAAGAATGGAGCGGGCGTAGGCACAGGGCAGAGTGAAAACATACTCCTCATCATGCTCCAACAGACGTAGAACACCTGGAGGAGAGAGACGAGGGAGAGAGAGGAGCGAGAGGAGAGAGAGAGAGAGAGAGAGAGAGGGAGAGGAGAGAGAGACAGAGGGAGAGGAGAGAGAGAGGAAAGAGAGAGAGGAGAGAGAGAGAGAGACAGAGGGAGAGGAGAGAGAGAGAGAGAGAGAGAGAGAGAGAGAGGGAGTGGAGAGGGAGAGGAGAGAGAGAGAGAGAGAGAGAGAGAGAGAGAGGGGGAGAGAGAGACAGAGGGAGAGGAGAGAGAGAGTGAGAGAGAGGGAGTGGAGAGGGAGAGGAGAGAGAGGGGGGAGAGGAGAGAGAGGGGGAGAGGAGAGAGAGAGAGGGGAGAGGAGAGAGAGAGAGAGGGGGGAGAGGAGAGAGAGAGAGAGAGTGAGAGAGAGGGAGTGGAGAGGGAGAGGAGAGAGAGAGAGGGGAGAGGAGAGAGAGAGAGAGAGAGAGTGAGAGAGAGGGAGGGAGAGGGAGAGGAGAGGGAGGGGGAGAGGAGAGAGAGAGAGGGGAGAGGAGAGAGAGAGAGGGGGGGGAGAGGAGAGAGAGAGAGAGAGTGAGAGAGAGGGAGTGGAGAGGGAGAGGAGAGAGAGAGGAGAGAGAGGGGGAGAGAGAGAGGGGAGAGGAGAGAGAGAGAGAGAAACAGAGGGAGTTGGAGAGAGAGAGAGAGAGAGAGAGAGGAGCACGTAAATAGAAGATATGCCCACAGATTACACCACAAAGCCATCACCTACAAAGAGATGAACCTGGAGAAGAGTCCCCTCAGTCAGCTGGTCCTGGGGCTCTGTTCACAATCACACCCCACAGAACCCAACCAGCAGCACAATTAGACCCAACCAAATCATGAGAAAACAAAAAGATAGTCCTGTCCTGGTTCTCTCCTCTCTGCTCCTCTCTCTGAGTCCTGTCCTGGTTCTGTCCTCTCTGCTCCTCTCTCTGAGTCCTGTCCTGTCCTGGTTCTCTCCTCTCTCTGAGTCCTGTCCTGGCTCTCTCCTCTCTCTGAGTCCTGTCCTGTCCTGGTTCTCTCCTCTCTGCTCCTCTCTCAGAGTCCTGTCCTGGCTCTCTCCTCTCTCCTCCTCTCTCTGAGTCCTGTCCTGGTTCTCTCCTCTCTGCTCCTCTCTCTGAGTCCTGTCCTGGTTCTCTCCTCTCTGCTCCTCTCTCGGAGTCCTGTCCTGGCTCTCTCCTCTCTCCTCCTCTCTCTGAGTCCTGTCCTGGTTCTCTCCTCTCTGCTCCTCTCTCTGAGTCCTGTCCTGGTTCTCTCCTCTCTGCTCCTCTCTCTGAGCCCTGGCCTGGCCTTCTCATCTCTCCTCTCTCTGAGCCCTGGCCTGGCCCTCTCATCTCTCCTCTCTGAGCCCTGGCCTGGCCCTCTCATCTCTCCTCTCTCAGTACATTACATAAGAGACAGCTGGGTGAAATCTGCTGCGGGCAGAAACCCAGGTCTGACAGATCCACATCTGTTTCCCCAAGACAGGAGGGGGTGGAGGGGGAGGGGTGGAGGGGAGAGAGGAGATGGCCCTGCCTCAGTGTCTTTCTGGAGGGGTGGGGGGGAGATGGCCCTGCCTCAGTGTCTTTCTGGAGGGGTGGAGGGGGAGGGAGAGAGGAGATGGCCCTGCCTCAGTGTCTTTCTGGAGGGGTGGAGGGGGAGATGGCCCTGCCTCAGTGTCTTTCTGGAGGGGTGGAGGGGGAGGGGAGAGAGGAGATGGCCCTGCCTCAGTGTCTTTCTGGAGGGGTGGAGGGGGAAGGGAGAGAGGAGATGGCCCTGCCTCTGTGTCTTTCTGGAGGGGTGGAGGGGGGCCCTGCCTCAGTGTCTTTCTGGAGGGGTGGAGTGGGGAAGGGGAGGGATGGAGGGGGGAGAGGAGAGGGAGGCTAGGGCCTGTTTCCCAAATACAGGAAGGGTTGGGGCGGCCGGCACATTGCAGGAAGTGCTCAGTGAGAGGCTCTCGGCTCGCTAGCCTGGCAGCGCTATTGTGAGAATGTGTGAGAATGCCAGGTCAGCGTTTCTTACTAAGAGTGCCCACATCACCTGCTGTCACAAATACACACCCACACACTCACCAGCATGCTAGCACACGTGTACAATCACACACATACACACACGCTTCGCAGAGACATGCTTCCCTCCCTGTCTGCCTGCCACACAAGGTTCGCTGCAAAGGATGCTGGGGGTATACGACGTGGTGCATTAGATGTCACCGAGTGACAGACAGTGGAGCCAATCCTCTGTCTCTATATCAGACTACCAGGTTGACCATCACAATCCCCTGTCTCTATATCAGACTACCAGGTTGACCATCACAATCCCCTGTCTCTATATCAGACTACCAGGTTGACCATCACAATCCTCTGTCTCTATATCAGACTACCAGGTTGACTATCACAATCCCCTGTCTCTATATCAGACTACCAGGTTGACCATCACAATCCCCTGTCTCTATATCAGACTACCAGGTTGACCATCACAATCCTCTGTCTCTATATCAGACTACTAGGTTGACCATCACAATCCTCTGTCTCTATATCAGACCACCAGGTTGACCATCACAATCCTCTGTCTCTATATCAGACCACCAGGTTGACCATCACAATCCTCTGTCTCTATATCAGACTACCAGGTTGACCATCACAATCCTCTGTCTCTATATCAGACTACCAGGTTGACCATAACAATCCTGTGTCTCTATATCAGACTACCAGGTTGACCATCACAATCCTCTGTCTCTATATCAGACTACCAGGTTGACCATCACAATCCTCTGTCTCTATATCAGACTACCAGGTTGACCATAACAATCCTGTGTCTCTATATCAGACTACCAGGTTGACCATCACAATCCTCTGTCTCTATATCAGACTACCAGGTCTCTATATCAGACTACCAGGTTGACCATCACAATCCTCTGTCTCTATATCAGACTACCAGGTCTCTATATCAGACTAACAGGTTGACCATCAAAATCCTCTGTCTCTTCAAGTGTCTGCTGGGACATTCTAAAGAGATCCATGTCCCATTGAAGATGTACTGCGGGATTCCTACCCCAGAGTGTGAATGGTTATAGTCTCTTATTCCAGTTGTGTGGAGAGATACCTACAGCCTGAGAGATACCTACAGCCTGAGAGATACCTACAGCCTGAGAGATACCTACAGCCTGAAAGATACCTACAGCCTGAGAGATACCTACAGCCTGAGAGATACCTACAGCCTCCTACAGCTGGAGAGCTACCTACAGCCTGAGAGACACCTACAGCTTCCTACAGCCTGCGAGCTACCTACAGCCTGAGAGATACCTACAGCCTCCTACAGCCTGAGAGATACCTACAGCCCCCTACAGCCTGAGAGACACCTACAGCCTCCTACAGCCTGAGAGACCGCTAAGGCCTCCTACAGCCTGAGAGCTACCTATAGCCTGAGAGATACCTACAGCCTGAGAGCTACCTACAGCCTGAGAGATACCTACAGCCTGAGAGATACCTACAGCCTGAGAGATACCTACAGCCTCCTACACCCTGGGAGACACCTACAGCCTGAGAGACACCTACAGCCTGAGAGACACCTACAGCCTGAGAGACACCTACAGCCTGAGAGCTACCTACAGGCTGAGAGACACCTACAGCCTGAGAGATACCTACAGCCTGAGAGATACCTACAACCTGAGAGATACCTACAGCCTCCTACAGCCTGAGAGCTACCTACAGCCTGAGAGACACCTACAGCCTGAGATCTACCTACAGCCTGAGAGACACCTACAGCATCCTACAGCCTGAGAGCTACCTACAGCATGAGAGCTACCTACAGCCTGAGAGCTACCTACAGCCTGAGAGCTACCTACAACCTCCTACAGCCTGAGAGCTACCTACAGCTTGAGAGCCACCTACAGCCTAAGAGATACCTACAGACTGAGAGCTACCTACAGACTCCTACAGCCTGAGAGCTACCTACAGCCTGAGAGACACCTACAGCCTCCTACAGCCTGAGAGATACCTACAGCCTGAGAGATACCTACAGCCTGGGAGACACCTACAGCCTCCTACAGCCTGAGAGATACCTAAGCCTGAGAGACACCTACAGCCTCCTACAGCCTGAGAGATACCTACAGCCTGAGAGACACCTACAGCCTGAGAGACACCTACAGCCCTCTACAGCCTGAGAGATACCTACAGCCTGAGAGACACCTACAGCCTGAGAGACACCTACAGCATCCTACAGCCTGAGAGCTACCTACAGCCTGAGAGCTACCTACAGCCTGAGAGACACCTACAGCCTGAGAGACACCTACAGCATCCTATAGCCTGAGATACCTACAGCCTGAGAGATACCTACAGCCTGAGAGACACCTACAGCCTGAGAGCTACCTACAGCCTGAGAGACACCTACAGCATCCTACAGCCTGAGAGCTACCTACAGCCTGAGAGCTACCTACAGCCTGAGAGCTACCTACAGCCTGAGAGACACCTACAGCATCCTACAGCCTGAGAGCTACCTACAGCATGAGAGCTACCTACAGCCTGAGAGCTACCTACAGCCTGAGAGCTACCTACAGCCTGAGAGCTACCTACAACCTCCTACAGCCTGGGAGCTACCTACAGCTTGAGAGCCACCTACAGCCTAAGAGATACCTACAGCCTGAGAGCTACCTACAGCCTGAGAGATACCTACAGCCACCTACACCCTGAGAGACACCTACAGCCTGAGAGACACCTACAGCCTGAGAGACACCTACAGCCTGAGAGCTACCTACAGCCTGAGAGCTACCTACAGGCTGAGAGACACCTACAGCCTGAGAGATACCTACAGCCTGAGAGATACCTACAGCCTGAGAGATACCTACAGCCTCCTACAGCCTGAGAGCTACCTACAGCCTGAGAGACACCTACAGCCTGAGAGCTACCTTCAGCCTGAGAGACACCTACAGCATCCTACAGCCTGAGAGCTAGCTACAGCATGAGAGCTACCTACAGCCTGAGAGCTACCTACAGCCTGAGAGCTACCTACAACCTCCTACAGCCTGAGAGATACCTACAGCCTGAGAGATACCTACAGCCTGAGAGCTACCTACAGCTTGAGAGACACCTACAGCCTAAGAGATACCTACAGACTGAGAGCTACCTACAGACTCCTACAGCCTGAGAGCTACCTACAGCCTGAGAGACACCTACAGCCTCCTACAGCCTGAGAGATACCTACAGCCTGAGAGATACCTACAGCCTGGGAGACACCTACAGCCTCCTACAGCCTGCGAGATAGCTACAGCCAGAGAGACACCTACAGCCTCCTACAGCCTGAGAGATACCTACAGCCTGAGAGACACCTACAGCCTGAGAGACACCTACAGAATCCTACAGCCTGAGAGCTACCTACAGCATGAGAGCTACCTACAGCCTGAGAGACACCTACAGCCTGAGAGACACCTACAGCATCCTACAGCCTGAGATACCTACAGCCTGAGAGATACCTACAGCCTGAGAGACACCTACAGCCTGAGAGCTACCTACAGCCTGAGAGACACCTACAGCATCCTACAGACTGAGAGCTACCTACAGCATGAGAGCTACCTACAGCCTGAGAGCTACCTACAGCCTGAGAGATACCTACAGCCTGGGAGACACCTACAGCCTCCTACAGCCTGAGAGATACCTACAGCCTGAGAGCTACCTACAGCCTGAGAGACTCCTACAGCATCCTACAGCCTGAGAGCTACCTACAGCATGAGAGCTACCTACAGCCTGAGATACCTACAGCCTGAGAGACACCTACAGCCTGAGAGACACCTACAGCATCCTACAGCCTGAGAGCTACCTACAGCCTGAGAGACACCTACAGCCTGAGAGACACCTACAGCCTGAGAGACACCTACAGCATCCTATAGCCTGAGATACCTACAGCCTGAGAGATACCTACAGCCTGAGAGACACCTACAGCCTGAGAGCTACCTACAGCCTGAGAGACACCTACAGCATCCTACAGCCTGAGAGCTACCTACAGCATGAGAGCTACCTACAGCCTGAGAGCTACCTACAGCCTGAGAGCTACCTACAGCCTGAGAGCTACCTACAGCCTGAGAGCTACCTACAGCCTGAGAGACACCTACAGCATCCTACAGCCTGAGAGCTACCTACAGCATGAGAGCTACCTACAGCCTGAGAGCTACCTACAGCCTGAGAGCTACCTACAGCCTGAGAGCTACCTACAACCTCCTACAGCCTGGGAGCTACCTACAGCTTGAGAGCCACCTACAGCCTAAGAGATACCTACAGCCTGAGAGCTACCTACAGCCTGAGAGATACCTACAGCCACCTACACCCTGAGAGACACCTACAGCCTGAGAGACACCTACAGCCTGAGAGACACCTACAGCCTGAGAGCTACCTACAGCCTGAGAGCTACCTACAGGCTGAGAGACACCTACAGCCTGAGAGATACCTACAGCCTGAGAGATACCTACAGCCTCCTACAGCCTGAGAGCTACCTACAGCCTGAGAGACACCTACAGCCTGAGAGCTACCTTCAGCCTGAGAGACACCTACAGCATCCTACAGCCTGAGAGCTACCTACAGCATGAGAGCTACCTACAGCCTGAGAGCTACCTACAGCCTGAGAGCTACCTACAACCTCCTACAGCCTGAGAGATACCTACAGCCTGAGAGATACCTACAGCCTGAGAGCTACCTACAGCTTGAGAGCCACCTACAGCCTAAGAGATACCTACAGACTGAGAGACTCCTACAGCATCCTACAGCCTGAGAGCTACCTACAGCATGAGAGCTACCTACAGCCTGAGATACCTACAGCCTGAGAGATACCTACAGCCTGAGAGACACCTACAGCCTGAGAGCTACCTACAGCCTGAGAGACACCTACAGCCTCCTACAGCCTGAGAGATACCTAAGCCTGAGAGACACCTACAGCCTCCTACAGCCTGAGAGATACCTACAGCCTGAGAGACACCTACAGCCTGAGAGACACCTACAGCCTCCTACAGCCTGAGAGATACCTACAGCCTGAGAGACACCTACAGCCTGAGAGACACCTACAGCCTGAGAGACACCTACAGCCTCCTACAGCCTGAGAGATACCTACAGCCTGAGAGATACCTACAGCCTGAGAGACACCTACAGCCTGAGAGACACCTACAGCATCCTATAGCCTGAGATACCTACAGCCTGAGAGATACCTACAGCCTGAGAGACACCTACAGCCTGAGAGCTACCTACAGCCTGAGAGACACCTACAGCATCCTACAGCCTGAGAGCTACCTACAGCATGAGAGCTACCTACAGCCTGAGAGCTACCTACAGCCTGAGAGATACCTACAGCCTGAGAGACACCTACAGCCTGAGAGACACCTACAGCCTGAGAGACACCTACAGCCTGAGAGCTACCTACAGCCTGAGAGCTACCTACAACCTCCTACAGCCTGAGAGCTACCTACAGCTTGAGAGCCACCTACAGCCTAAGAGATACCTACAGCCTGAGAGCTACCTACAGCCTGAGAGATACCTACAGCCACCTACACCCTGAGAGACACCTACAGCCTGAGAGACACCTACAGCCTGAGAGACACCTACAGCCTGAGAGCTACCTACAGCCTGAGAGCTACCTACAGGCTGAGAGACACCTACAGCCTGAGAGATACCTACAGCCTGAGAGATACCTACAGCCTGAGAGATACCTACAGCCTCCTACAGCCTGAGAGCTACCTACAGCTTGAGAGACACCTACAGCCTCCTACAGCCTGAGAGATACCTACAGCCTGAGAGATACCTACAGCCTGGGAGACACCTACAGCCTCCTACAGCCTGCGAGATAGCTACAGCCAGAGAGACACCTACAGCCTCCTACAGCCTGAGAGATACCTACAGCCTGAGAGACACCTACAGCCTGAGAGACACCTACAGAATCCTACAGCCTGAGAGCTACCTACAGCATGAGAGCTACCTACAGCCTGAGAGACACCTACAGCCTGAGAGACACCTACAGCATCCTACAGCCTGAGATACCTACAGCCTGAGAGATACCTACAGCCTGAGAGACACCTACAGCCTGAGAGCTACCTACAGCCTGAGAGACACCTACAGCATCCTACAGACTGAGAGCTACCTACAGCATGAGAGCTACCTACAGCCTGAGAGCTACCTACAGCCTGAGAGATACCTACAGCCTGGGAGACACCTACAGCCTCCTACAGCCTGAGAGATACCTACAGCCTGAGAGCTACCTACAGCCTGAGAGACTCCTACAGCATCCTACAGCCTGAGAGCTACCTACAGCATGAGAGCTACCTACAGCCTGAGATACCTACAGCCTGAGAGATACCTACAGCCTGAGAGACACCTACAGCCTGAGAGCTACCTACAGCCTGAGAGACACCTACAGCCTCCTACAGCCTGAGAGATACCTAAGCCTGAGAGACACCTACAGCCTCCTACAGCCTGAGAGATACCTACAGCCTGAGAGACACCTACAGCCTGAGAGACACCTACAGCCTCCTACAGCCTGAGAGATACCTACAGCCTGAGAGACACCTACAGCCTGAGAGACACCTACAGCATCCTACAGCCTGAGAGCTACCTACAGCCTGAGAGACACCTACAGCCTGAGAGACACCTACAGCATCCTATAGCCTGAGATACCTACAGCCTGAGAGATACCTACAGCCTGAGAGACACCTACAGCCTGAGAGCTACCTACAGCCTGAGAGACACCTACAGCATCCTACAGCCTGAGAGCTACCTACAGCATGAGAGCTACCTACAGCCTGAGAGCTACCTACAGCCTGAGAGATACCTACAGCCTGAGAGACACCTACAGCCTGAGAGACACCTACAGCCTGAGAGACACCTACAGCCTGAGAGCTACCTACAGCCTGAGAGCTACCTACAACCTCCTACAGCCTGAGAGCTACCTACAGCTTGAGAGCCACCTACAGCCTAAGAGATACCTACAGCCTGAGAGCTACCTACAGCCTGAGAGATACCTACAGCCACCTACACCCTGAGAGACACCTACAGCCTGAGAGACACCTACAGCCTGAGAGACACCTACAGCCTGAGAGCTACCTACAGCCTGAGAGCTACCTACAGGCTGAGAGACACCTACAGCCTGAGAGATACCTACAGCCTGAGAGATACCTACAGCCTGAGAGATACCTACAGCCTCCTACAGCCTGAGAGCTACCTACAGCCTGAGAGACACCTACAGCCTGAGAGCTACCTTCAGCCTGAGAGACACCTACAGCATCCTACAGCCTGAGAGCTACCTACAGCATGAGAGCTACCTACAGCCTGAGAGCTACCTACAGCCTGAAAGCTACCTACAACCTCCTACAGCCTGAGAGATACCTACTGCCTGAGAGATACCTACAGCCTGAGAGCTACCTACAGCATGAGAGCTACCTACAGCCTGAGAGCTACCTACAGCCTGAGAGCTACCTACAACCTCCTACAGCCTGAGAGCTACCTACAGCTTGAGAGCCACCTACAGCCTAAGAGATACCTACAGACTGAGAGCTACCTACAGACTCCTACAGCCTGAGAGCTACCTACAGCCTGAGAGACACCTACAGCCTCCTACAGCCTGAGAGATACCTACAGCCTGAGAGATACCTACAGCCTGGGAGACACCTACAGCCTCCTACAGCCTGCGAGATAGCTACAGCCTGAGAGACACCTACAGCCTCCTACAGCCTGAGAGATACCTACAGCCTGAGAGACACCTACAGCCTGAGAGACACCTACAGAATCCTACAGCCTGAGAGCTACCTACAGCATGAGAGCTACCTACAGCCTGAGAGACACCTACAGCCTGAGAGACACCTACAGCATCCTACAGCCTGAGATACCTACAGCCTGAGAGATACCTACAGCCTGAGAGACACCTACAGCCTGAGAGCTACCTACAGCCTGAGAGACACCTACAGCATCCTACAGACTGAGAGCTACCTACAGCATGAGAGCTACCTACAGCCTGAGAGCTACCTACAGCCTGAGAGATACCTACAGCCTGGGAGACACCTACAGCCTCCTACAGCCTGAGAGATACCTAAGCCTGAGAGACACCTACAGCCTCCTACAGCCTGAGAGATACCTACAGCCTGAGAGACACCTACAGCCTGAGAGACACCTACAGCCTCCTACAGCCTGAGAGATACCTACAGCCTGAGAGACACCTACAGCCTGAGAGACACCTACAGCATCCTACAGCCTGAGAGCTACCTACAGCCTGAGAGACACCTACAGCCTGAGAGACACCTACAGCATCCTATAGCCTGAGATACCTACAGCCTGAGAGATACCTACAGCCTGAGAGACACCTACAGCCTGAGAGCTACCTACAGCCTGAGAGACTCCTACAGCATCCTACAGCCTGAGAGCTACCTACAGCATGAGAGCTACCTACAGCCTGAGATACCTACAGCCTGAGAGATACCTACAGCCTGAGAGACACCTACAGCCTGAGAGCTACCTACAGCCTGAGAGACACCTACAGCCTCCTACAGCCTGAGAGATACCTAAGCCTGAGAGACACCTACAGCCTCCTACAGCCTGAGAGATACCTACAGCCTGAGAGACACCTACAGCCTGAGAGACACCTACAGCCTCCTACAGCCTGAGAGATACCTACAGCCTGAGAGACACCTACAGCCCGAGAGACACCTACAGCATCCTACAGCCTGAGAGCTACCTACAGCCTGAGAGACACCTACAGCCTGAGAGACACCTACAGCATCCTATAGCCTGAGATACCTACAGCCTGAGAGATACCTACAGCCTGAGAGACACCTACAGCCTGAGAGCTACCTACAGCCTGAGAGACACCTACAGCATCCTACAGCCTGAGAGCTACCTACAGCATGAGAGCTACCTACAGCCTGAGAGCTACCTACAGCCTGAGAGCTACCTACAGCCTGAGAGCTACCTACAGCCTGAGAGACACCTACAGCATCCTACAGCCTGAGAGCTACCTACAGCATGAGAGCTACCTACAGCCTGAGAGCTACCTACAGCCTGAGAGCTACCTACAGCCTGAGAGCTACCTACAACCTCCTACAGCCTGAGAGCTACCTACAGCTTGAGAGCCACCTACAGCCTAAGAGATACCTACAGCCTGAGAGCTACCTACAGCCTGAGAGATACCTACAGCCACCTACACCCTGAGAGACACCTACAGCCTGAGAGACACCTACAGCCTGAGAGACACCTACAGCCTGAGAGCTACCTACAGCCTGAGAGCTACCTACAGGCTGAGAGACACCTACAGCCTGAGAGATACCTACAGCCTGAGAGATACCTACAGCCTGAGAGACACCTACAGCCTGAGAGCTACCTTCAGCCTGAGAGACACCTACAGCATCCTACAGCCTGAGAGCTACCTACAGCATGAGAGCTACCTACAGCCTGAGAGCTACCTACAGCCTGAGAGCTACCTACAGCCTGAGAGCTACCTACAACCTCCTACAGCCTGAGAGATACCTACAGCCTGAGAGATACCTACAGCCTGAGAGCTACCTACAGCATGAGAGCTACCTACAGCCTAAGAGATACCTACAGACTGAGAGCTACCTACAGACTCCTACAGCCTGAGAGCTACCTACAGCTTGAGAGCCACCTACAGCCTAAGAGATACCTACAGACTGAGAGCTACCTACAGACTCCTACAGCCTGAGAGCTACCTACAGCCTGAGAGACACCTACAGCCTCCTACAGCCTGAGAGATACCTACAGCCTGAGAGATACCTACAGCCTGGGAGACACCTACAGCCTCCTACAGCCTGCGAGATAGCTACAGCCTGAGAGACACCTACAGCCTCCTACAGCCTGAGAGATACCTACAGCCTGAGAGACACCTACAGAATCCTACAGCCTGAGAGCTACCTACAGCATGAGAGCTACCTACAGCCTGAGAGACACCTACAGCCTGAGAGACACCTACAGCATCCTACAGCCTGAGATACCTACAGCCTGAGAGATACCTACAGCCTGAGAGATACCTACAGCCTGAGAGACACCTACAGCCTGAGAGCTACCTACAGCCTGAGAGACACCTACAGCATCCTACAGCCTGAGAGCTACCTACAGCCTGAGAGCTACCTACAACCTCCTACAGCCTGAGAGCTACCTACAGCTTGAGAGCCACCTACAGCCTAAGAGATACCTACAGACTGAGAGCTACCTACAGACTCCTACAGCCTGAGAGCTACCTACAACCTGAGAGACACCTACAGCCTCCTACAGCCTGAGAGATACCTACAGCCTGAGAGACACATACAGCCTCCTACAGCCTGAGAGATACCTACAGCCTGAGAGATACCTACAGCCTGAGAGATACCTACAGCCTGAGAGATACCTACAGCCTCCTACAGCCCGAGAGATACCTACAGCCTGAGACACACCTACAGCCTCCTACAGCCTGAGAGCTACCTACAGCCTGAGAGATACCTACAGCCTGAGAGCTACCTACAGCCTGAGAGCTACCTACAGCCTGAGAGATACCTACAGCCTGAGAGATACCTACAGCCTGAGACACACCTACAGCCTCTTACAGCCTGAGAGATACCTACAGCCTGAGAGCCAACTGTGCATATGGTCCTACTAGATAATAAACATATATGTATAGCCAACAGATCCTTAAAAAGTTCTACAGCTGCACCATCGAGAGCATCCTGACCGGTTCCATCACCGCCTGGTATGGCAACTACTCGGCATCCGACCGTAAGGCGCTACAGAGGGTAGTCCGTACGGCCCAGTACATCACTGGGGCCAAGCTTCCTGTCATCCAGGACCTCTATACCAGGCGGTGTCAGAGGAAGGCCCTAAAACAATTGTCAGAGACTCCAGTCACCCGAGTCAAAGACTGTTCTCTCTGCTTCCGCAAAGCAAGCGGTACCGGAGCGCCAAGTCTAGGTCCAAGAGGCTCCTTAACAGCTTCTACCCCCAAGACATAAGACTCCTGAACACTTAACCAAATGGCCACCGGACTATTACATTGACCCCCCCCCATTTGTTTTGTAAACTGCTGCTACTCACTGCTTATTATCTACGCATAGTCACTTCCCCCCTACCTACAAGTACAAATGACCTCTAACCTGTACCTCCGCACAGTGACTCGGTACCGGTACCTCCTGTATATAACCTCCGCACAGTGACTCGGTACCAGTACCTCCTGTATATGACCTCCATAGTGACTCGGTACCGGTACCTCCTGTATATAACCTCCACAGTGACTCGGTACCGGTACCTCCTGTACATAACCTCCACAGTGACTCGGTACCAGTACCTCCTGTATATAACCTCCACAGTGACTCGGTACCGGTACCTCCTGTACATAACCTCCACAGTGACTCGGTACCGGTACCTCCTGTATATAACCTCCACAGTGACTCGGTACCGGTACCTCCTGTACATAACCTCCACAGTGACTCGGTACCGGTACCTCCTGTACATAACCTCTGCACAGTGACTCGGTACCGGTACCTCCTGTATATAACCTCCACAGTGACTCGGTACCGGTACCTCCTGTACATAACCACAGTGACTCGGTACCGGTACCTCCTGTACATAACCTCCGCACAGTGACTCGGTACCGGTACCTCCTGTACATAACCTCCACAGTGACTCGGTACGGTACCTCCTGTATATAACCTCCGCACAGTGACTCGGTACCGGTACCTCCTGTACATAACCTCCGCACAGTGACTCGGTACCGGTACCTCCTGTACATAACCTCCGCACAGTGACTCGGTACCAGTACCTCCTGTATATAACCTCCATAGTGACTCGGTACCGGTACCTCCTGTATATAACCTCCACAGTGACTCGGTACCGGTACCTCCTGTACATAACCTCCACAGTGACTCGGTACCAGTACCTCCTGTATATAACCTCCACAGTGACTCGGTACCGGTACCTCCTGTACATAACCTCCACAGTGACTCGGTACCGGTACCTCCTGTATATAACCTCCACAGTGACTCGGTACCGGTACCTCCTGTACATAACCTCTGCACAGTGACTCGGTACCGGTACCTCCTGTATATAACCTCCACAGTGACTCGGTACCGGTACCTCCTGTACATAACCACAGTGACTCGGTACCGGTACCTCCTGTACATAACCTCCGCACAGTGACTCGGTACCGGTACCTCCTGTACATAACCACAGTGACTCGGTACCGGTACCTCCTGTACATAACCTCCGCACAGTGACTCGGTACCGGTACCTCCTGTATATAACCTCCACAGTGACTCGGTACCAGTACCTCCTGTATATAACCTCCACAGTGACTCGGTACCGGTACCTCCTGTATATAACCTCCACAGTGACTCGGTACCAGTACCTCCTGTATATAACCTCCACAGTGACTCGGTACCGGTACCTCCTGTATATAGCATCATTACTGTTATGTTATTATGGTACTTCATATTATTTTTTACTTTAGTTTATTTGGTAAATATTTTCTTAACTCTTTCTTGAACCGCACTGTTGGTTTAAGAGCTTGTTAAGTCAGCATTTCACGGTAAAGTTCACACTTGTTGTATTCGGCGCATGTGACGAATAAAGTTTGATTTGATTTGATTTGACAACCACAACACACACCTCCCCATCACACACACCACCCCCTCACCATATGTGTTCTCTCTCCTGGTTTCATTAGCATATCTGTTATGACTCAGGGGGAGACAAGGAGACCGTCCTCGTTAGTAATTCATGCTGTCCTAATTACTGAGAGGACTAATTGTCCGTGAGACTCAGGAACGCGTTAAGTTAGAAACCGCTTTGATAATCATTCAATTAAACAGACTTTACGAGGCAAAAACATGTTTGTTTTTAAACGGTCGACTATTTCATATCAGCGTGGAGAAGGGCTGAATCTGCTCAGTGTGTCCTGCAATATTAAAGACACAAATAAACGTTTTCAGGAATGTTTAGCTTTCAACACACTACAGTCCTCCCTCAGCGCTCTACACACAGTATCCAGAGGTACAACACACTACAATCCTCCTCAGCGCTCTACACACAGTATCCAGAGGTACAACACACTACAGTCCTCCCTCAGCGCTCTACACACAGTATCCAGAGGTACAACACACTACAGTCCTCCCTCAGCGCTCTACACACAGTATCCAGAGGTACAACACACTACAGTCCTCCCTCAGCGCTCTACACACAGTATCCAGAGGTACAACACACTACAGTCCTCCCTCAGCGCTCTACACACAGTATCCAGAGGTACAACACACTACAGTCCTCCCTCAGCGCTCTACACACAGTATCCAGAGGTACAACACACTACAATCCTCCCTCAGCGCTCTACACACAGTATCCAGAGGTACAACACACTACAATCCTCCCTCAGCGCTCTACACACAGTATCCAGAGGTACAACACACTACAGTCCTCCCTCAGCGCTCTACACACAGTATCCAGAGGTACAACACACTACAGTCCTCCCTCAGCGCTCTACACACAGTATCCTGAGGTACAACACACTACAGTCCTCCCTCAGCGCTCTACACACAGTATCCAGAGGTACAACACACTACAGTCCTCCCTCAGCGCTCTACACACAGTATCCAGAGGTACAACACACTACAGTCTTCCCGTCCTTCACTAAGAGAGGTACAACACACTACAGTCTTCCCGTCCTTCACTAAGAGAGGTACAACACACTACAGTCTTCCCATCCTTCACTAAGAGAGGTACAACACACTACAGTCTTCCCATCCTTCACTAAGAGTGGTACAACACACTACAGTCTTCCCGTCCTTCACTAAGAGAGGTACAACACACTACAGTCTCCCCGTCCTTCACTAAGAGAGGTACAACACACTACAGTCTTCCCGTCCTTCACTAAGAGAGGTACAACACACTACAGTCTTCCCGTCCTTCACTAAGAGAGGTACAACACACTACAGTCTTCCCGTCCTTCACTAAGAGAGGTACAACACACTCCAGTCTTCCCGTCCTTCACCTGCTCGACGGGACGCTGCTAGTCTGCCAAATATGCAACTTTCAATCCTAATGCGATTACTTTGGATTAAAACAAGACATTAAAGCCTAAAACTCCTTTAAACTCAGCTAATTAAACCCTGGAATGTGATTAAGGAACTTTAAAAACAGAGAGTTGACACGAGCTTTCAGTCAGTCTTATCAACCGTAGACTGTCTGAACCAGTCATCGATGGTATTACTGTACAGTATATGACGGATCACCAACGGCAACATAAAAAACACTTATTTGGGTCTTACAAGGGTTTCTCTGTCAGGTCACATTGTTAGTTAAAACTCCTGGTTCCAGTCATAACTTAGTTAGCTGTGTCTGTCAACAGGTCCAGAATACTAACACCTACCTAGAACTACAGTAGCTGTGTCTGTCAACAGTTCCAGAATACTAACACCTACCTAGAACTACAGTAGCTGTGTCTGTCAACAGGTCCAGAACACTAACACCTACCTAGAACTACAGTAGCTGTATCTGTCAACATTTCCAGAACACTAACACCTACCTAGAACTACAGTAGCTGTATCTGTCAACATTTCCAGAACACTAACACCTACCTAGAACTACAGTTAGGCGCTGTACACTGTAACCCCTAGTCATAACTACTGTATAGCCGGCTCTCAGTAGGTGCTGTACACTGTAACCCCTAGTCATAACTACTGTATTGCTGGCTCTCAGAAGGTGCTGTTCACTGTAACCCCTAGTCATAACTACTGTATTGCTGGCTCTCAGAAGGTGCTGTTCACTGTAACCCCTAGTCATAACTACTGTATAGCTGGCTTTCAGTAGGTACTGTAACACCTAGTTATAACTACTGTATAGCTGGCTCTCAGTAGGTGCTGTTCACTGTAACCCCTAGTCATAACTACTGTATTGCTGGCTCTCAGTAGGTACTGTACACTGTAACCCCTAGTCATAACTACTGTATAGCTGGCTCTCAGTAGGTACTGTAACCCCTAGTCATAACTACTGTATAGCTGGCTCTCAGTAGGTGCTGTACACTGTAACCCCTAGTCATAACTACTGTATAGCTGGCTCTCAGTAGGTACTGTAACCCCTAGTCATAACTACTGTATAGCTGGCTCTCAGTAGGTGCTGTACACTGTAACCCCTAGTCATAACTACTGTATAGCTGGCTCTCAGTAGGTACTGTAACCCCTAGTCATAACTACTGTATAGCTGGCTCTCAGTAGGTACTGTAACCCCTAGTCATAACTACTGTATAGCTGGCTTTCAGTAGGTACTGTAACCCCTAGTCATAACTACTGTATTGCTGGCTCTCAGTAGGTACAACACACTACAGTCTTCCCGTCCTTCACTAAGAGAGGTACAACACACTACAGTCTTCCCGTCCTTCACTAAGAGAGGTACAACACACTACAGTCTTCCCATCCTTCACTAAGAGAGGTACAACACACTACAGTCTTCCCATCCTTCACTAAGAGTGGTACAACACACTACAGTCTTCCCGTCCTTCACTAAGAGAGGTACAACACACTACAGTCTCCCCGTCCTTCACTAAGAGAGGTACAACACACTACAGTCTTCCCGTCCTTCACTAAGAGAGGTACAACACACTACAGTCTTCCCGTCCTTCACTAAGAGAGGTACAACACACTACAGTCTTCCCGTCCTTCACTAAGAGAGGTACAACACACTCCAGTCTTCCCGTCCTTCACCTGCTCGACGGGACGCTGCTAGTCTGCCAAATATGCAACTTTCAATCCTAATGCGATTACTTTGGATTAAAACAAGACATTAAAGCCTAAAACTCCTTTAAACTCAGCTAATTAAACCCTGGAATGTGATTAAGGAACTTTAAAAACAGAGAGTTGACACGAGCTTTCAGTCAGTCTTATCAACCGTAGACTGTCTGAACCAGTCATCGATGGTATTACTGTACAGTATATGACGGATCACCAACGGCAACATAAAAAACACTTATTTGGGTCTTACAAGGGTTTCTCTGTCAGGTCACATTGTTAGTTAAAACTCCTGGTTCCAGTCATAACTTAGTTAGCTGTGTCTGTCAACAGGTCCAGAATACTAACACCTACCTAGAACTACAGTAGCTGTGTCTGTCAACAGTTCCAGAATACTAACACCTACCTAGAACTACAGTAGCTGTGTCTGTCAACAGGTCCAGAACACTAACACCTACCTAGAACTACAGTAGCTGTATCTGTCAACATTTCCAGAACACTAACACCTACCTAGAACTACAGTAGCTGTATCTGTCAACATTTCCAGAACACTAACACCTACCTAGAACTACAGTTAGGCGCTGTACACTGTAACCCCTAGTCATAACTACTGTATAGCCGGCTCTCAGTAGGTGCTGTACACTGTAACCCCTAGTCATAACTACTGTATTGCTGGCTCTCAGAAGGTGCTGTTCACTGTAACCCCTAGTCATAACTACTGTATTGCTGGCTCTCAGAAGGTGCTGTTCACTGTAACCCCTAGTCATAACTACTGTATAGCTGGCTTTCAGTAGGTACTGTAACACCTAGTAGGTACTGTACACTGTAACCCCTAGTCATAACTACTGTATAGCTGGCTCTCAGTAGGTACTGTAACCCCTAGTCATAACTACTGTATAGCTGGCTCTCAGTAGGTGCTGTACACTGTAACCCCTAGTCATAACTACTGTATAGCTGGCTCTCAGTAGGTACTGTAACCCCTAGTCATAACTACTGTATAGCTGGCTCTCAGTAGGTGCTGTACACTGTAACCCCTAGTCATAACTACTGTATAGCTGGCTCTCAGTAGGTACTGTAACCCCTAGTCATAACTACTGTATAGCTGGCTCTCAGTAGGTACTGTAACCCCTAGTCATAACTACTGTATAGCTGGCTTTCAGTAGGTACTGTAACCCCTAGTCATAACTACTGTATTGCTGGCTCTCAGTAGGTGCTGTTCACTGTAACCCCTAGTCATAACTACTGTATAGCCGGCTCTCAGTAGGTGCTGTTCACTGTAACCCCTAGTCATAATTACTGTATAGCTGGCTCTTAGTAGGTGCTGTACACTGTAACCCCTAGTCATAACTACTGTATAGCCGGCTCTCAGTAGGTGCTGTACACTGTAACCCCTAGTCATAACTACTGTATAGCTGGCTCTCAGTAGGTGCTGTTCACTGTAACCCCTAGTCATAACTACTGTATAGCCGGCTCTCAGTAGGTGCTGTTCACCCTAGTAACAGTAGTAACAAACTAGTCCTAACTAGATCCAGTACAGTGCAGTAATGCTCACCTTCCCCGACCATAGACACTCCGATGGACATGCCCATGAACTTGCTTCGGGTCCAGACGTGGGTATTGACGCACATGTTCCTCTCTTTACACTCGCAGTAGAACCCAGTGACGGGTGGGTGGTGTGACACCTGCTCCGCCACGAACCTTACCCGGTAACAGTCCTCTGTCTGAGCACCCCCGCCCTCCGTTCCTGTCCGGCAGGAGGCTCTAGAGGAAGAGGCGGGGTTAGGGGAAGAGCCTCTAGAGGAAGAGGCGGGGTTAGGGGAAGAGCCTCTAGAGGAAGAGGCGGGGTTAGGGGAAGAGCCTCTAGAGGAACCGTCGGGTTTAGGGGAAGAGGCAGGGTTAGGGGAAGAGCCTCTAGAGGAAGAGGCGGGGTTAGAGGAGGAGGCGGGGTTAGGGGAGAGCCTCTAGAGGAAGAGGCGGGGTTAGGGGCGGGGTTTGAAGTGGGTGTCGTGTTAGTGTTAGGGGCAGAGCTCATGGTCCTCAGTGGGTGGACTCTCTCTCGGGGACGTCCCAGGAACACCTGAAACTCTCTCCCAGGATGGGGTTGTAGGGTTTCTTGGCCACGGCACCCTTGCGCCCCTCGTGAAAGGCGGTCAGGTAGTATTCCACGAATCGGACGATGCGCTCCTCTGGGGTGGTTCCCGTGGTGATGTTCAGGAACATGTCTGGGTGAGCCATGAAGTTAGCGTACATCTCTAGGAGGGAACGCTTCTCCAGGATAAAGGTAGGGAGTACCACCTGTAGAAAGGAGAAGGAGAGAGAGAGAGGAGAGAGAGGAGAGAGAGGAAGGAGAGGGAGAGAGAGAGGAAGGAGAGGGAGAGAGAGAGAGGAGAGAGAGAGAGAAGGAGAGGGAGAGAGAGAGAGAGAGAGAGAGAGAGGAAGGAGAGGAGAGGAGAGAGAGGAGGAAGGAGAGAGAGAGAGAGAGAAGGAAGGAGAGGAGAGAGAGAGAGGAAGGAGAGGGAGAGAGAGAGAGGAAGGAGAGGGAGAGAGAGAAGAAGGAGGAGAGAGAGAGAGAGAGAGAGGAAGGAAGGAGAAGGAGAGAGAGGACAGCAACACAATTAGACCCAACCAAATAATGACAAAACAAAAGATAATTACTTGACACATTGGAAAGAATTAACAAAAAAAAACAGAGCACACTAGAATGCTATTTGGCCCTAAACAGAGTGTACACAGTGGCAGAATACCTGACCACTGTGACTGACCCAAACTTAAGGAAAGCTTTGACTAAGTACAGACTCAGTGAGCATAACCTTGCTATTGAGAAAGGCCGTTAGGAAAGCTTTGACTAAGTACAGACTCAGTAAGCATAACCTTGCTATTGAGAAAGGCCGCCGTAGACAGACATGGCTCTCAAGAGAAGACAGGCTATGTGCTCAATGCCCACAAAATGAGGTGGAAACTGAGCTGCACTTCCTAACCTCCTGCCCAACGTATAACCATATTAGAGACACATATTTCCCTCAGATTACACAGATCCACAAAGAATTCGAAAACAAATCCAATTTTGATAAACTCCCATATCTACTGGGTGAAATTCCACAGTGTGCCATCACAGCAGCAAGATTTGTGACCTGTTGCCACGAGAAAAGGGCAACCAGTGAAGAACAAACACCATTGTAAATACATATAAATACCCATATTTATGTTTTTTTTCTCCCCCCTTTTGTACTTTAAATATTTGGACATAATATGACATTTGAAATGTCTTCATTCTTTTGGAATTTGTTTAGTATAATGTTTAATGTTATTGTTTATTTCACTTATGTTTGTTAATCATTTATTTCATTTTACATAATTAAGAGAGAAAGAAAAAGACAGAGAGAAAGAAAAAGACAGAGAGAAAGAAAAAGACAGAGAGAAAGAAAAAGACAGAGAGAAAGAAAAAGACAGAGAGAAAGAAAAAAGACAGAGAGAAAGAAAAAGACAGAGAGAAAGAAAAAGACAGAGAGAAAGAAAAAGACAGAGAGAAAGAAAAAGACAGAGAGAAAGAAAAAGACAGAGAGAAAGAAAAAGACAGAGAGAAAGAAAAAGACAGAGAGAAAGAAAAAGACAGAGAGAAAGAAAAGACAGAGAGAGATTATTGCTTATTGGGAAACACAAAGGACAAACACAAAGCAAAATGCAGTGCGATCTGGCCCTAAATCGACAGTACACCGTGGCTAACTATTTGACCATGGTTACTGATTAAAACCTTGGAAAACCTTGACAAAGTACAGGCTCAGTGAGCACAGCCTGGCCATTGAGAAGGGTAGACACAGGAAAACCTGGCTCCCTGTAGAGAAAAGGCTGTGCAACCACTGCACCACAGCAGAACCTGAGACGGAGCTGCATTTCCTGACAACATTTTAAAAAATAAATTAAACCCTTATTCAAGGTTTCAAAGACCTCTCTGATGAGAGTAGGCTACCCGTCCTGTTGGGGGAGGACGCAGAGAGCTGTGGGTTGGCAGCTACTACTGTCTGACAGACCAATCAACCTGCACATGTCCTCTATGCGTATTGTTATTCTTCAATGTCTGGTTATTTTGACCCTTGGTTATTGTTGTTGCTGTTGTCCCGTGACAATATTGATTATGATTAATTATGCTAATATTGTAATTCTCCAAATTAAGCTTTGGCAATATGTACATTGTTACGTCATGCTAATAAAGCTAATTGAATTGAATGAGAGAGAGAGAGAGAGAGAAATAGAGAAATAGAGGTGTGAGAGAGAGAGAGAAATAGAGAAATAGAGGTGTGAGAGAGAGAGAGAAATAGAGGTGAGAGAGAGAGAGAGAGAGAGAGAGAGAAATAGAGGTGAGAGAGAGAGAGAAATAGAGGTGAGAGAAAGAGAGAGAGAGAGAGAAATAGAGGTGTGTGAGAGAGAAAATAGAGAAATAGAGGTGTGAGAGAGAGAGAGAAATAGAGGTGAGAGAGAGAGAGAGAGAGAAATAGAGGTGAGAGAGAGAGAGAGAGAGAAATAGAGGTGAGAGAGAGAGAGAGAGAGAGATAGAGGTGAGAGAGAGAGAGAGAGAGAGAGAGAGAGAGAGAGAAAATAGAGGTGAGAGAGAGAGAGAGAGAAATAGAGAGAGAAATAGAGGTGAGAGAGAGAGAGAGAAATAGAGGTGAGAGAGAAATGGAAAAGAAATGGAATTGAGTCCCTCTCCGTCCATTCCTGTGGAGAATAAAATATATTAATCACAGACTGGTCTGTGGTGATATTTACTTATCAAATAGGCTCAGTCTGATTTGTTTGCAGTACTTAAAAGTAATGAGCTTACAAAAAAAACACACACACATACTGTACACACACACACACATACTGTACACACACACACACATACTGTACACACACACACTGTACACACACATACTGTACACACACAACCATACTGTACACACACACACACTGTACACACACAACCATACTGTACACACACAACCATACTGTACACACACAACCATACTGTACACACACACACTGTACACACACACACACACATACTGTACACACACACACACACACATACTGTACACACACACACATACTGTACACACACACACACTGTACACACACACACTGTACACACACACTGTACACACACACACATACTGTACACACACACACACACACACACACACACTGTACACACACACACTGTACAGACACACTGTACACACACACTGTACACACAGTACACACACACACACACACACACACACACACTCACACACACACACACACACATCCTGCTAGTCGAGGGCTGTCTGGTGTGTATTAATAACCCAGTACATTGTGATGTCTGACTGATGACGTACATGCCGGTCCCCTGTGGATCCACATCAGGCCTATCAGGGATGTACATGCTGGTCCCCTGTGGATCCACATCAGGCCTATCAGGGATGTACATGCTGGTCCCCTGTGGATCCACATCAGGCCTATCAGGGATGTACATGCTGGTCCCCTGTGGATCCACATCAGGCCTATCAGGGATGTACATGCTGGTCCCCTGTGGATCTACATCAGGCCTATCAGGGATGTACATGCTGGTCCCTTGTGGATCTACATCAGGCCTATCAGGGATGTACATGCTGGTCCCATGTGGATCTACATCAGGCCTATCAGGGATGTACATGCTGGTCCCCTGTGGATCCACATCAGGCCTATCAGGGATGTACATGCTGGTCCCCTGTGGATCCACATCAGGCCTCTGTAATGGCCCGTCCCCTTCCACATCAGGCCTATCAGGGATGTACATGCTGGTCCCCTGTGGATCCACATCAGGCCTATCAGGGATGTACATGCTGGTCCCCTGTGGATCCACATCAGGCCTCTGTAATGGCCCGTCCCCTGTGGATCCACATCAGGCCTATCAGGGATGTACATGCTGGTCCCCTGTGGATCCACATCAGGCCTATCAGGGATGTACATGCTGGTCCCCTGTGGATCCACATCAGGCCTCTGTAATGGCCCATCCCCCATCCACATCAGGCCTATCAGGGATATGGCCCAAAATAGAAATCTATTTTCCCATAGTACACTTCTTTTTTTACCAGAGAGCCCTAAAGGGTAGACAATTGGGACACAGCCCAGACCCCACTATCAGAAACATCAGTCTCTGCCAAACATCATTATCCTCATCAACAGCCTCCGTGGTCTGGAACATTACAGACAGTCAGAAAGAGATAAAACACCTGGATCCTCTCTACTGAAAACAGCTGTTATTACACCAGTTAACACAGTAGTTTACACCAGTTAACACAGTAGTTTACACCAGTTACCACAGTAGTTTACACCCAGTTACCACAGTAGTTTACACACCAGTTACCACAGTAGTTTACAGTTACCACAGTAGTTTACACCAGTTACCACAGTAGTTTACACCAGTTACCACAGTAGTTTACACCAGTTACCACAGTAGTTTACACAGTTACCACAGTAGTTTACACCAGTTACCACAGTAGTTTACCAGTTACCACAGTAGTTTACACACCAGTTACCACAGTAGTTTACACACCAGTTACCACAGTAGTTTACACCAGTTACCACAGTAGTTTACACCAGTTACCACAGTAGTTTACCAGTTACCACAGTAGTTTACACCAGTTACCACAGTAGTTTACACCAGTTACCACAGTAGTTTACACCAGTTAACACAGTAGTTTACACCAGTTACCACAGTAGCTTACACCAGTTACCACAGTAGTTTACACCAGTTACCACAGTAGTTTACACCAGTTAACACAGTAGTTTACACCAGTTAACACAGTAGTTTACACCAGTTAACACAGTAGTTTACACCCAGTTACCACAGTAGTTTACACCAGTTAACACAGTAGTTTACACCAGTTACCACAGTAGTTTACACCAGTTAACACAGTAGTTTACACCAGTTAACACAGTAGTTTACACCAGTTAACACAGTAGTTTACACCAGTTAACACAGTAGTTTACACCAGTTACCACAGTAGTTTACACAGTTAACACAGTAGTTACCACACAGTAGTTTACACCAGTTAACACAGTAGTTTACACAGTTAACACAGTAGTTTACACCAGTTAACACAGTAGTTTACATCAGTTTTACACCAGTTAATACAGTAGTTTACACCAGTTAACACAGTAGTTTACACCCAGTTAACACAGTAGTTTACACCAGTTACCACAGTAGTTTACACCAGTTAAAAGTTTACAGTAGTTTACACCAGTTACCGCAGTAGTTTACACCAGTTACCACAGTAGTTTACACACCAGTTACCACAGTAGTTTACATCAGCACAGAGGGAATTACCTACCCAACCTTAGTTGAACGCACTGACTGTAAGTCTCTCTGGATAACATTGTCTGCTTCATGACGCAAATGTAAAAATCTAAACGTCAAATGCGAAGGTGTCCTCACCATTAAGTCAGGATTATATCAGCAATTATACAAATCTATTTCAAAACAGTGTAACATCTGACCCAGTGTCATCTAGGATTTCCATCAAAATATAATACAAGGAGTTACCAAACTAACTGCTTATCAGATTACGTAAAGTAGCATTAGTTAGGCAACAGAACTGTTCTCCATGGTTAGAGTTTATATTCACATAACAGTCCTGATACTGAAACTCACTATCCTACAATCACAGGATCAATCCATGGCCTGCAGCCTGAGAGAGAGGCCCATGTGAGGAGGGAAAGAGACGGAACATCTCTGAATGGGTGGTGGGATGTTTGACTGAGGGAGACTGGCGAAGTGACTGACTGACTGACTGACTGACTGGACTGACTGACTGACTGACTGACTGACTGACTGACTGAGGGAGTGACTGAATGACTGACTGAAGGACTGACTGACTGACTGAAGGAGTGACTGAGGGACTGACTGACTGACTGAGGGAGTGACTGACTGACTGACTGACTGAGGGAGTGACTGACTGAAGGACTGACTGACTGACTGACTGACTGACTGACTGACTGACTGACTGAAAGGAGTGACTGAGGGACTGACTGAAGTACTGACTGACTTACTGACTGACTTACTGACTGACTGACTGACTGAGGGAGTGACTGAATGACTGACTGACTGAAGGACTGACTGACTGACTGAAGGAGTGACTGAGGGACTGACTGAAGTACTGACTGACTTACTGACTGACTTACTGACTGACTGACTGAGGGAGTGACTGAATGACTGACTGAGGGAGTGACTGACTGAAGGACTGACTGACTGACTGACTGACTGACTGACTGAGGGAGTGACTGAATGACTGACTGACTGACTGACTGACTGAGGGAGTGACTGAATGACTGACTGACGGAAGGACTGGCGAAGTGACTGACTGACTGACTGACTGAAGGGCTGACTGACTGACTGACTGACTGAAGGGCTGAGGGAGTGTCTGAATGACTGACTGACTGAGGGACTGACTGACTGAGGGAGTGACTGACTGACTGAGGGAGTGACTGACTGAAGGACTGACTGACTGATGGAAGGAGTGACTGAGGGACTGACTGAAGTACTGACTGACTTACTGACTGACTGACTGAGGAGTGACTGAATGACTGACTGACTGAAGGACTGACGGTGTGACTGACTGACTGACTGAAGGACTAACTGACTGACTGAGGGAGTGACTGACTGACTGAATGACTGACTGACTAACTGACTGACTGACTGACTGAAGGACTGGGACGGTGACTGACTGACTGACTGACTGACTGACTGGGAGTGACTGAATGACTGACGAAGTGACTGACTGACTGACTGACTGAAGGGCTGACTGACTGAAGGGCTGAGGGAGTGACTGAATGACTGACTGACTGAGGGGCTGACTGACTGACTGAGGGAGTGACTGACTGACTGAGGAACTGACTGAGGGAGTAACTCACTGACTGAGGAACTGACTGACTGACTGACTGAGGGACTGAGGGACTGACTGACTGAGGGAGTGAGTGACTGACTGACTGACGAACTGACTGCCAGAGCTTGAGTGTATGGGTGAATAAACTAGTCAGGGTGCTGTGTGTCAGTCTGTTGGCTAACAGAGGTCTAGGTGATGAAGCTATAATCACTAAGGGGTCTAAGTGATGAAGCTATAATCACTAGGGGGTCTAGGTGATGATAGAGGTCTAGGTGATGAAGCTATAATCACTAAGGGGTCTAGGTGATGATAGAGGTCTAGGTGATGAAGCTATAATCACTAAGGGGTCTAGGTGATGAAGCTATAATCACTAAAGGGTCTAGGTGATGAAGCTATAATCACTAAAGGGGTCTAGGTGATGATAGAGGTCTAGGTGATGAAGCTATAATCACTAAGGGGTCTAGGTGATGAAGCTATAATCACTAAGGGTCTAGGTGATGAAGCTAGAGGTCTAGGTGATGAAGCTATAATCACTAAAGGGTCTAGGTGATGAAGCTATAATCACTAAAGGGTCTAGGTGATGAAGCTATAATCACTAAAGGGTCTAGGTGATGAAGCTATAATCACTAAGGGGTCTAGGTGATGAAGCTATAATCACTAAAGGGGTCTAGGTGATGAAGCTATAATCACTAAGGGGTCTAGGTGATGAAGCTATAATCACTAAGGGGTCTAGGTGATGAAGCTATAATCACTAAGGGGTCTAGGTGATGATAGAGGTCTAGGTGATGAAGCTATAATCACTAAAGGGTCTAATGAAGGGGTCTAGGTGATGAAGCTATAATCACTAAGGGGTCTAGGTGATGAAGCTATAATCACTAAGGGGTCTAGGTGATGAAGCTATAATCACTAAGGGGTCTAGGTGATGATAGAGGTCTAGGTGATGAAGCTATAATCACTAAAGGGTCTAGGTGATGAAGCTATAATCACTAAAGGGTCTAGGTGATGATATAATCACTAAGGGGTCTAGGTGATGAAGCTATAATCACTAAGGGGTCTAGGTGATGATAGAGGTCTAGGTGATGAAGCTATAATCACTAAAGGGTCTAGGTGATGAAGCTATAATCACTAAATCACTAAAGGGTCTAGGTGATGAAGCTATAATCACTAAAGGGTCTAGGTGATGAAGCTATAATCACTAAGGGGTCTAGGTGATGAAGCTATAATCACTAAGGGGTCTAGGTGATGATAGAGGTCTAGGTGATGAAGCTATAATCACTAAAGGGTCTAGGTGATGAAGCTATAATCACTAAGAGGTCTAGGTGATGAAGCTATAATCACTAAAGGGTCTAGGTGATGAAGCTATAATCACTAAAGGGTCTAGGTGATGAAGCTATAATAACTAAGAGGTCTAGGTGATGATAGAGGTCTAGGTGATGAAGCTATAATCACTAAAGGGTCTAGGTGATGAAGCTATAATCACTAAGGGGTCTAGGTGATGATAGAGGTCTAGGTGATGATAGAGGTCTAGGTGATGATAGAGGTCTAGGTGATGAAGCTATAATAACTAAGAGGTCTAGGTGATGATAGAGGTCTAGGTGATGAAGCTATAATCACTAAAGGGTCTAGGTGATGAAGCTATAATCACTAAGGGGTCTAGGTGATGAAGCTATAATCACTAAAGGGTCTAGGTGATGAAGCTATAATCACTAAAGGGTCTAGGTGATGAAGCTATAATCACTAAAGGGGTCAAGGTGATGAAGCTATAATCACTAAGGGGTCTAGGTGATGATAGAATCACTAAGAGGTCTAGGTGATGAAGCTATAATCACTAAGGGGTCTAGGTGATGAAGCTATAATCACTAAAGGGTCTAGGTGATGAAGCTATAATCACTAAAGGGTCTAGGTGATGAAGCTATAATCACTAAAGGGGTCAAGGTGATGATACAGGTCTAGGTGATGAAGCTATAATCACTAAAGGGGTCTAGGTGATGAAAGAGGTCTAGGTGATGAAGCTATAATCACTAAGAGGTCTAGGTGATGAAAGAGGTCTAGGTGATGATAGAGGTCTAGGTGATGATAGAGGTCTAGGTGATGATACAGGTCTAGGTGATGAAGCTATAATCACTAAAGGTCTAGGTGATGAAGCTATAATCACTAAGAGGTCTAGGTGATGAAGCTATAATCACTAAAGGGTCTAGGTGATGAAGCTATAATCACTAAAAGGTCTAGGTGATGAAGCTATAATCACTAAGAGGTCTAGGTGATGAAGCTATAATCACTAAAGGGTCTAGGTGATGAAGCTATAATCACTAAAGGGTCTAGGTGATGAAGCTATAATCACTAAAGGGTCTAGGTGATGAAGCTATAATCACTAAGAGGTCTAGGTGATGATAGAGGTCTAGGTGATGAAGCT
>NW_024608866.1:0-5000 GCF_018296145.1 Oncorhynchus tshawytscha | reverse complement strand
GAGTACAGGAGAAGGACTGGACAGATGGAGGCTTGGGGAATGAACTAGCAACTAAATAATGAATACATTCTCTCCCTCTCTCTGTGTACAAGTACACTGTGCTAGGTAGATAAGTTTATCTGTGTCAGCACCTGGTGCTCTGTGCCATCTGTGACTGTGTGAAGAGAGCAGAGAGCTGTGTTCTGTTTCACTATCTTGGGGGGGGGGGAGAGTTTCTGTTGTCGGTTCACTGTTAGAACACTGGCCACTGACTACAGTTGTTGTCCATTTCACTGGTGTGAATGTGTGTAAAGCTCACTGGTGTCCTTGACTAGACCTCTTCCCCACTAAGTTGTACACATCAAGTCCTTGATGTGACGGGTTGAATCAGGTGTACTTATACAGTTACCAGCAACGACTACCATTGAGAAACGCTGATGAACAGTATGACCCAAGTGTCGTTCTTACGAGTGTAGTGAGATGTACCCAACAAGGGTTCATGTCCAGTTCATGTTACAGTAGATGGTGTTTGATTTAACTTCCACCGGTGACCCTTTTCCAGAACACGACACACTGACTGTGGACTACAGGAAAAAGAGGACCGAGCCACGTCCCCATTCTCATCGACGGGGCTGTAGTGGAGCAGGTCGAGAGCTTCAAGTTCCTTGGTGTCCACATCACCAACAAACTAACATGGTCCAAACACACCAAGACAGTCGGGAAGAGGGCGCGACAAAACCTATTCCCCCTCAGGAGAATGAAAAGATTTGGCATTGGTCCTCAGATCCTCAAAAGGTTCTACAGCTGCACCATCGAGAGCATCCTGACTGGTTGCATCACTGCCTGGAATTGCAACTGCTCGGCCTCCGACCGCAAGACACTACAGGGGTAGTGGTATGACCCAGTACATCACCGGGGCAAAGCTTCCTGCCATCCAGGACCTCTACACCAGGCGGTGTCAGAGGAAGGACCTAAACATTGTCAAAGACTCCAGCCACCCTGATCATAGACTGTTCTCTCTGCTACCACACGGCAAGCAGTACCGGAGCGCCAAGTCTAGGTCCAAGTGGCTTCTAAACAGCTTCTACCCCCCAAGCCATAAGACTCCAGAACACCTAATCAAATGGCTACTCAGACTAATTGCATTGCTCTTTTACACCACTGCTACTCTCTGTTATTATCTATATGTCACTTTAATAACTCTATCTACATGTACATATTACCTCAATTACCTCGACTAACCGGTGCCCCCGCATATTGACTCTATACCGGTACCCCCTGTATATAGCCTCCACATTGACTCTATACCGGTACCCCCTGTATATAGTCTCCATATTGACTCTGTACCGGTACCCCCTGTATATAGCCTCCACATTGACTCTGTACCGGTACCCCTGTATATAGTCTCCACATTGACTCTGTATCAGTACCCCCTGTATATAGCCTCCACATTGACTCTGAACCAGTACCCCCTGTATATAGCCTCCACATTGACTCTGTACCAGTACCCCCTGTATATAGTCTCCACATTGACTCTGTACCGGTACCCCTGTATATAGCCTCCACATTGACTCTGTACCGGTACCCCTGTATATAGCCTCCACATTGACTCTGTACCGGTACCCCTGTATATAGTCTCCACATTGACTCTGTACCAGTACCCCCTGTATATAGTCTCCACATTGACTCTGTATCAGTACCCCCTGTATATAGCCTCCACATGTATATAGCCTCCACATTGACTCTGAACCGACTCTGTACCCCCCTGTATATAGCCTCCACATTGACTCTGTATCAGTACCCCCTGTATATAGTCTCCACATTGACTCTGTACCGGTACCCCCTGTATATAGCCTCCACATTGACTCTGTACCGGTACCCCTGTATATAGTCTCCACATTGACTCTGTACCAGTACCCCCTGTATATAGTCTCCACATTGACTCTGTACCTCCACATTGACTCTGTACCCCCTGTATATAGCCTCCACATTGACTCTGTACCGGTACCCCCTGTATATAGCCTCCACATTGACTCTGTACCGGTACCCCCTGTATATAGTCTCCACATTGACTCTGTACCAGTACCCCCTGTATATAGTCTCCACATTGACTCTGTATCAGTACCCCCTGTATATAGCCTCCACATTGACTCTGTATCAGTACCCCTGTATATAGCCTCCACATTGACTCTGAACCGGTACCCACATTGACTCTGTATATAGCCTCCACATTGACTCTGTACCAGTACCCCCTGTATATAGCCTCCACATTGACTCTGTATACCGGTACCCCCTGTATATAGTCTCCACATTGACTCTGTACCAGTACCCCCTGTATATAGCCTCCACATTGACTCTGTACCAGTACCCCTGTATATAGTCTCCACATTGACTCTGTCTCCACATATAGTCTCCACATTGACTGACCAGTACCCCTGTATATAGTCTCCACATTGACTCTGTATCAGTACACCCCTGTATATAGCCTCCACATTGACTCTGAACCGGTACCCCTGTATATAGCCTCCACATTGACTCTGTATCAGTACCCCCTGTATATAGCCTCCACATTGACTCTGAACCGGTACCCCTGTATATAGCCTCCACATTGACTCTGTATCAGTACCCCCCTATAGTCTCCACATTGACTCTGTACAGTACCCCCCTGTATATAGCCTCCACATTGACTCTGTACCGTACCCCTGTATATAGTCTCCACATTGACTCTGTACCGGTGTACCCCTGTATATAGTCTCCACATTGACTCTGTACAGTACCCCTGTATATAGCCTCCACATTGACTCTGTACCAGTACCCCTGTATATAGCCTCCACATTGACTCTGTACCAGTACCCCTGTATATAGCCTCCACATTGACTCTGTATCAGTACCCCCTGTATATAGTCTCCACATTGACTCTGTATCAGTACCCCCTGTATATAGCCTCCACATTGACTCTGTATCAGTACCCCTGTATATAGCCTCCACATTGACTCTGTATCAGTACCCCCTGTATATAGTCTCCACATTGACCCTGTATCAGTACCCCCTGTATATAGTCTCCACATTGACTCTGTATCAGTACCCCCCTGTATATAGCCTCCACATTGCCTCACTATTGTTATTTTACTGCTGCTCTTTAATTACATGTTACTTTTATTTCTTATTCATTAATTTTTTATTTGTTTTACTGCATTGTTGTTTAAGGGCCCGTAAGTAAGCATTTCACTGTAAGGTCTACTACACCTGTTGTATTCAGCATTTCACTGTAAGGTCTACTACACCTGTTGTATTCAGCATTTCACTGTAAGGTCTACTACACCTGTTGTATTCGGGTCATGTGACTAATAAAATGTGATTTGATATGACGTCAGGCCAAGACGCTCGACTCTTGACGTCAGGCCAAGACGCTCGACTCTTGACGTCAGGCCAAGACACTCGACTCTTGACGTCAGCAATAAAGCCATCACCATCTGAGCCCATTCAACATAACCTCGATTTACCTTTTAATTACTATTTTATTTAAAACAAAATCACTTTTTTTTGAGGTTCTCAAACGCTTACACTTCTGTTTCTATTCTTGATTGAACAGTCACTAAGATTATATTCGGGTTGTGATCTTTGCAAAATATCTATTTTGGATGCAGCAAGATGTTAGCTAGAATGCTAACGCTCATTGATGTTAGGCTGCAGCAAGATGTTAGCTAGAATGCTAACGCTCATTGATGTTAGGCTGCAGCAAGATGTTAGCTAGAATGCTAACGCTCATTGATGTTAGGCTGTAGCAAGATGTTAGCTAGAATGCTAACGCTCATTGATGTTAGGCTGTAGCAAGATGTTAGCTAGAATGCAGCAAGATAACGCTCATTGATGTTAGGCTGCAGCAAGATGTTAGCTAGAATGCTAACGCTCATTGATGTTAGGCTGTAGCAAGATGTTAGCTAGAATGCTAACGCTCATTGATGTTAGGCTGCAGCAAGATGTTAGCTAGAATGCTAACGCTCATTGATGTTAGGCTGTAGCAAAAGCTAGCTAAAGAGACATTTCACTGGTTGAAGTTGAAGTAGAACGCAGTGGATTTGACGAGCCTTTAAAATCCAATTATAATCCTAAAGTTGTGTGAAATACACTCATAACATGTAAATACAGGCTTTTTTTTGTTGTTGCCAGCATTCTATAAAAACTCCCCCTCGTTCTGTCAATGTTTGTAAACACAGAAAGGGGTCTATACAGTAGATCGTTATTGGTCAGGTGTTAGTTCTTACCCGTGTGAGGTCCATGCCCAGTTTGAGCTGCGACAGCAGGTGAAGGATAATGTTCATTGGTCCTCTCTGACTCCCAGGTCCTCTTCCTCGTTGTCCTCTGTGTCTGTCATTTCTTCACTGGGGTCTATAGACTCTGGGGTGGGAGGGCCTGCACAGAACGGTTGAATATAACAGAGTTGGTAGAGACAGTACAATACCAGCCTACAGTTTCTGGTGAGATATTTACCTCTTGAGTTGGGAAACTATATTCACAGCTTACGACTATGAGACTCTGAATGGAGATAACTCTACTCTTGAAGTGCAAGACAGCCTGTACTGGGGAGTATGGAGCTCTCTGAGACTTTTAACAAGGTTAGACCAGGTTTTAGTCACTGGGCCTAAATCTCTCTGGGATGAAGGCGCCTACAGGCTCTAGAACTAACATAACAGGCAGTTAAAGATGACTAGTTACAATACAGGACCTGACTCAGTGATAACCACTGTTTGAGAGGTGTCTAAAGGTGAATTTTCAGTACCAGTCCACATAGACTCTAAAGGTATGGGATGTATTATAACAGTCAAAGACAGTTACAAGTACTACAGAATCCATAGATCTCTAGGACCCAACTATCTTAAGGGCCGGGACAGGTTTGTCTTTAGGCCTGTAAGAGTGAGACTCTAGAGGTGCTGCATACTTAAAAAGTTTGCATGAACAGGACCTAGTACCGATCCACAAATCTCTAGTGAGAGAAGGTGCCTACCCAAGTATGGAACAAC
>NW_024608865.1:85000-86682 GCF_018296145.1 Oncorhynchus tshawytscha | reverse complement strand
CCCTGTATCTCCTGTGGAGGTGTTCTGAGGGGGAGGAGAGTCAGTGTACTGTATGTCCCTGTATCTCCTGTGGAGGTGTTCTGAGGGGGAGGAGAGTCAGTGTACTGTATGTCCCTGTATCTCCTGTGGAGGTGTTCTGAGGGGGAGGAGAGTCAGTGTACTGTATGTCCCTGTATCTCCTGTGGAGGTGTTCTGAGGGGTGGAGGAGAGTCAGTGTACTGTATGTCCCTGTATCTCCTGTGGAGGTGTTCTGAGGGGGAGGAGAGTCAGTGTACTGTATGTCCCTGTATCTCCTGTGGAGGTGTTCTGAGGGGGAGGAGAGTCAGTGTACTGTATGTCCCTGTATCTCCTGTGGAGGTGTTCTGAGGGGGAGGAGAGTCAGTGTACTGTATGTCCCTGTATCTCCTGTGGAGGTGTTCTGAGGGGGAGGAGAGTCAGTGTACTGTATGTCCCTTATCTCCTGTGGAGGTGTTCTGAGGGGGAGGAGAGTCAGTGTACTGTATGTCCCTGTATCTCCTGTGGAGGTGTTCTGAGGGGGAGGAGAGTCAGTGTACTGTATGTCCCCGTATCTCCTATGGAGGTGTTCTGAGGGGGAGGAGAGTCAGTGTACTGTATGTCCCTGTTATCTCCTATGGAGGTGTTCTGAGGGGGAGGAGAGTCAGTGTACTGTATGTCCCTGTATCTCCTGTGGAGGTGTTCTGAGGGGGAGGAGAGTCAGTGTACTGTATGTCCCCGTATCTCCTATGGAGGTGTTCTGAGGGGGAGGAGAGTCAGTGTACTGTATGTCCCTGTTATCTCCTATGGAGGTGTTCTGAGGGGAGGAGAGTCAGTGTACTGTATGTCCCTGTATCTCCTGTGGAGGTGTTCTGAGGGGGAGGAGAGTCAGTGTACTGTATGTCCCCGTATCTCCTGTGGAGGTGTTCTGAGGGGGAGGAGAGTCAGTGTACTGTATGTCCCTGTATGTCCCTATCTCCTGTGGAGGTGTTCTGAGGGGAGGAGAGTCAGTGTACTGTATGTCCCTGTTATCTCCTGTGGAGGTGTTCTGAGGGGGAGGAGAGTCAGTGTACTGTATGTCCCTGTATCTCCTGTGGAGGTGTTCTGAGGGGGAGGAGAGTCAGTGTACTGTATGTCCCGTTATCTCCTATGGAGGTGTTCTGAGGGGGAGGAGAGTCAGTGTACTGTATGTCCCTGTATCTCCTATGGAGGTGTTCTGAGGGGGAGGAGAGTCAGTGTACTGTATGTCCCCGTATCTCCTGTGGAGGTGTTCTGAGGGGAGGAGAGTCAGTGTACTGTATGTCCCGTTATCTCCTGTGGAGGTGTTCTGAGGGGGAGGAGAGTCAGTGTACTGTATGTCCCTGTATCTCCTGTGGAGGTGTTCTGAGGGGGAGGAGAGTCAGTGTACTGTATGTCCCGTTATCTCCTATGGAGGTGTTCTGAGGGGGAGGAGAGTCAGTGTACTGTATGTCCCTGTATCTCCTGTGGAGGTGTTCTGAGGGGGAGAGAGTCAGTGTACTGTATGTCCCCGTATCTCCTATGGAGGTGTTCTGAGGGGGAGAGTCAGTGTACTGTATGTCCCGTTATCTCCTATGGAGGTGTTCTGAGGGGGAGGAGAGTCAGTGTACTGTATGTCCCCGTATCTCCTGTGGAGGTGTTCTGAGGGGGAGGAGAGTCAGTGTACTGTA
>NW_024608865.1:0-80000 GCF_018296145.1 Oncorhynchus tshawytscha | reverse complement strand
ACCTCTGACCTGGGGAACCCCTGACCTAGGGAACCTCTGACCTAGGGAACCTCTGACCTAGGGAACCCCTGACCTAGGGAACCTCTGACCTAGGGAACCCTGACCTAGGGAACCTCTGACCTAGGGAACCCCTGACCTAGGAACCCCTGACCTAGGGAACCTCTGACCTGACCTAGGGAACCTCTGACCTAGGGAACCCCTGACCTAGGGAACCTCTGACCTGGGGAACCCTATTTATTATTTAACCTTTATTTAATTAGGCAAGTCAGTTAAGAACAAATTCTTATTTACAATGACTGTCTCCCGGCCAAACCCTCTCCTAACCCGGACGACGCTGGGCCATGGGACTCCTGATCACGGCCGGGTGTGATACAGCCCGGGATCGAACCAGGGTCTGTAGTGACACCTCTAGCACTGAGATGTAGTGCCTTAGACTGCTGCGCCATTCCCTGAAGATATAGTGCACTACTGTTGACCAGAACCACCTTATTCCCTACATAGTGCACTACTGTTGACCAGAACCACCTTATTCCCTACGTAGTACACTACTGTTGACCAGAACCACCTTATTCCCTACGTAGTACACTACTGTTGACCAGAAGCACCTTATTCCCTACGTAGTACACCACTGTTGACCAGAACCACCTTATTCCCTACATAGTACACTACTGTGGAAGAGAAACACCTTATTCCCTACGTAGGACACTACTGTTGAAGAGAACCACCTTATTCCCTAAGTAGTACACTACTGTTTACCAGAACCACCTTATTCCCTACGTAGTACACTACTGTTGAAGAGAACCACCTTATTCCCTACATAGTACACTACTGTTGACCAGAACCACCTTATTCCCTACGTAGTACACTACTGTTGACCAGAACCACCTTATTCCCTACGTAGTACACTACTGTTGACCAGAACCACCTTATTCCCTACGTAGTACACTACTGTTGACCAGAACCACCTTACTCCCTACGTAGTACACTACTGTTGACCAGAACCACCTTATTCCCTACGTAGTACACTACTGTTGACCAGAACCACCTTATTCCCTACGTAGTACACTACTGTTGAAGAGAACCACCTTATTCCCTACGTAGTACACTACTGTTGACCAGAACCACCTTATTCCCTACGTAGTACACTACTGTTGAAGAGAACCACCTTATTCCCTACGTAGTACACTACTGTTGACCAGGACCACCTTATTCCCTACGTAGTACACTACTGTTGACCAGAACCACCTTATTCCCTACGTAGTACACTACTGTTGAAGAGAACCACCTTATTCCCTACGTAGTACACTACTGTTGACCAGAACCACCTTATTCCCTACGTAGTACACTACTGTTGACCAGAACCACCTTATTCCCTAAGTAGTACACTACTGTTGACCAGAACCACCTTATTCCCTACGTAGTACACTACTGTTGACCAGAACCACCTTATTCCCTACGTAGTACACTACTGTTGACCAGAACCACCTTATTCCCTACGTAGTACACTACTGTTGAAGAGAACCACCTTACTCCCTACGTAGTACACTACTGTTGACTAGAACCACCTTATTCCCTACGTAGTACACTACTGTTGACCAGAACCACCTTATTCCCTACGTAGTACACTACTGTTGAAGAGAACCACCTTATTCCCTACGTAGTACACTACTGTTGACCAGAACCACCTTATTCCCTACGTAGTACACTACTGTTGAAGAGAACCACCTTATTCCCTACGTAGTACACTACTGTTGACCAGAACCACCTTATTCCCTACGTAGTACACTACTGTTGAAGAGAACCACCTTATTCCCTACGTAGTACACTACTGTTGACCAGAACCACCTTATTCCCTACGTAGTACACTACTGTTGAAGAGAACCACCTTATTCCCTACACTACTGTTGAAGAGAACCACCTTATTCCCTACGTAGTACACTACTGTTGACCAGAACCACCCATTCCCACGGTACACTACTGTTGAAGAGAACCACCTTATTCCCTGTTGACCAGAACCACCTTATTCCCTACGTAGTACACTACTGTTGAAGAGAACCACCTTATTCCTACGTAGTACACTACTGTTGAAGAGAACCACCTTATTCCCTACGTAGTATACTACTGTTGACCAGAACCACCTTATTCCCTGTAGTACACTACTGTTGACCAGAACCACCTTATTCCCTACGTGTACACTACTGTCCTGACCAGAACCACCTTATTCCCTATGGAGTACACTGACTGTTGACCAGAACCACCTTATTCCCTATGTAGTACACTGTCTGTTGACCAGAACCACCTTATTCCCTACGTAGTACACTACTGTTGAAGAGAACCACCTTATTCCCTATGTGAGTACACTGTCTGTTGACCAGAACCACCTTATTCCCTACGTGAGTCTACTGTTGAAGAGAACCACCTTACTCCCTACGTAGTACACTACTGTTGACTAGAACCACCTTATTCCCTACGTGAGTACACTACTGTTGACCAGAACCACCTTATTCCCTACGTGAGTACTACTGTTGAAGAGAACCACCTTATTCCCTACGTAGTACACTACTGTTGACCAGAACCACCTTATTCCCTACGTAGTACACTACTGTTGAAGAGAACCACCTTATTCCTACGTAGTACACTACTGTTGACCAGAACCACCTTATTCCCTACGTAGTACACTACTGTTGACCAGAACCACCTTATTCCCTACGTAGTACACTACTGTTGACCAGAACCACCTTATTCCCTACGTAGTACACTACTGTTGAAGAGAACCACCTTATTCCCTACGTAGTACACTACTGTTGAAGAGAACCACCTTATTCCCTACAGAGTACACTACTGTTGACCAGAACCACCTTATTCCCTACGGAGTACACTACTGTGGAAGAGAACCACCTTATTCCCTATGTAGGACACTACTGTTGAAGAGAACCACCTTATTCCCTACGTAGTACACTACTGTTGAAGAGAACCACCTTATTCCCTACGTAGTACACTACTGTTGAAGAGAACCACCTTATTCCCTACATAGTACACTACTGTTGACCAGAACCACCTTATTCCCTACGTAGTACACTACTGTTGACCAGAACCACCTTATTCCCTACGTAGTACACTACTGTTGACCAGAACCACCTTATTCCCTACGTAGTACACTACTGTTGACCAGAACCACCTTATTCCCTACGTAGTACACTACTGTTGACCAGAACCACCTTATTCCCTACGTGTACACTACTGTTGAAGAGAACCACCTTATTCCCTACGTAGTACACTACTGTTGACCAGAACCACCTTATTCCCTACGTAGTACACTACTGTTGACCAGAACCACCTTATTCCCTACGTAGTACACTACTGTTGAAGAGAACCACCTTATTCCCTACGTAGTATACTACTGTTGACCAGAACCACCTTATTCCCTACGTAGTACACTACTGTTGACCAGAACCACCTTATTCCCTACGTAGTACACTACTGTTGACCAGAACCACCTTATTCCCTACGTAGTACACTACTGTTGAAGAGAACCACCTTATTCCCTACGTAGTACACTACTGTTGACCAGAACCACCTTATTCCCTACGTAGGACACTACTGTTGACCAGAACCACCTTATTCCCTACGTAGTACACTACTGTTGAAGAGAACCACCTTATTCCCTACGTAGTACACTACTGTTGACCAGAACCACCTTATTCCCTACATAGTACACTACTGTTGAAGAGAACCACCTTATTCCCTACATAGTACACTACTGTTGACCAGAACCACCTTACTCCCTGCGTAGTACACTACTGTTGAAGGGAACCACCTTATTCCCTACATAGTACACTACTGTTGGCCAGAACCACCTTATTCCCTACATAGTACACTACTGTTGACCAGAACCACCTTATTCCCTACGTAGTACACTACTGTTGACCAGAACCACCTTATTCCCTACGTAGTACACTACTGTTGACCAGAACCACCTTATTCCCTACGTAGTACACTACTGTTGAAGAGAACCACCTTATTCCCTACGTAGTACACTACTGTTGACCAGAACCACCTTATTCCCTACGTAGTACACTACTGTTGACCAGAACCACCTTATTCCCTACGTAGTACACTACTGTTGAAGAGAACCACCTTATTCCCTACGTAGTACACTACTGTTGAAGAGAACCACCTTATTCCCTACGTAGGACACTACTGTTGACCAGAGGCTCATCCATCAACACGGCTGTAACGATAGCCAGATGTGTTGGGGATTGCAAGGCTCTGTAGTTGTGAAGCTCAGCAAAACCTGACATGATAAAATACCTTAGATAGGCCTGCATGGATTTACATGTGAGTCTGTCCTGGATGGGCCTGCATGGATTTACATGTGAGTCTGTCCTGGATGGGCCTGCATGGATTTACATGTGAGTCTGTCCTGGATGGGCCTGCATGGATTTACATGTGAGGCTGTCCTGGATGGGCCTGCATGGATTTACATGTGAGTCTGTCCTGGATGGGCCTGCATGGATTTACATGTGAGTCTGTCCTGATGGGCCTGCATGGATTTACATGTGAGTCTGTCCTAGATGGGCCTGCATGGATTTACATGTGAGTCTGTCCTGGATGGGCCTGCATGGATTTACATGTGAGTCTGTCCTGGATGGGCCTGCATGGATTTACATGTGTGTCTGTCCTGGATGGGCCTGCATGGATTTACATGTGAGATGAAATGGGTTCAGTTAAGGTCTATCTATGCAGGCGATAAACCCTCTCAGCAGTCAACTTCGTGCTGCAATAATAGCCTATACTTTTTTTTATCCAATGCCTCAGTGTGAACGACACTATATAAACAAAGGTATGTGAACGCCACATCAAATGAGAAGTTTTGTCTATTTCAGCCACACCTGCTGCTGACAGGTGTATAAAATCGAGCACACCGCCATGCAATCTCCCATAGACAAACATTGGCAGTAGAATGGCCTCACTGAACAGCTCATTTGACTTTCAACGTGGCACCGTGATAGCATGCCACCTTTCCAACAAGTCAGTTTGTCAAATTTCCGCCCTGCTAGAGCTGCCCCCGGTCAACTGTAAGTGCTGTTATTGTGAAGTGGAGACGTCTAGGAGCAACAACGGCTCCGCCGTGAAGTGGTAGGCCACACAAGCTCACAGAACGGGAATCGCCGAGGGCTGGAGCACGTAGCACGTAACAATCATCTGCCAACTGTTTGGTGTTTGAGGAGTTTAGTGGAGGAGGAATAATGATCTGGGGCTGTTTTTCATGGTTTCGGCCCCTTAGTTCCGGTGAAGGGAAATCTTAACGCTACAGCATGCAATGACATTCTAATCTAGATGATTCTGTCCTTCCAACTTTGTGGCAACAGTTTGGGGAAGGCTCTTTCCTGTTTCAGCACGACAATACACCAGTGCACAAAACAAGGTCCATACAAAAAATGGTTTGTGGAAGAACTTGACTGGCCTGCACAGAGCCCTGACCTCAACCCCATCGAACACCTTTGGGATGAATTAAAACACAGACTGCGAGCCAGGCCTAATCAACCCAACATCAGTGCCTGACCTCACTAACGTTCTTGTAGCAGAATGAAAGCAAGTCCCCACAGCAATATTCCAACATCTAGTGGAAAACCTTCCCAGAAGAGTGATTCGTCATGATTTTGGAATGAGATGTTGGACGAGCAGGTGTCCACATACTGTTGGGTCATGTAGTGTATAAACGAAAGCAACTTCCACATGCGAATTGAACTGAGGAGAGTTGAAGGTTTTCAACTGAAGAGTCTCTCTCTGGACCTAAATGCTGCCGTTCCATATGGTCACTGTACCATGTCGTGAGACCACTGAGACCAGAGGCCATTTCAGAAACGACGAGTCATGATTCATTTCAACTTGTGTGGGGACAGTTGGTCAACTCCCTTGAATCAGGACAGGCAGGCTGTCTGCTAGTGCCACCCGGTGGCTGGACCAGAGTACTACAGCTAGGAACTGCTTGAAATGCAAAACAAACATAAACATGCTATTTATTGTTATTAAACCAAACCAACAGAAACAAACAGGTGGTCCTCTCCCTGACTGCCGTCGCCAGCAGAGTTACAGACCAGAGCTCCAGACCAGAGCTACAGAGCAGAGCTACAGAGCAGAGTTACAGAGCCAGAGCTACAGAGCAGAGCTACAGAGCAGAGCTACAGACCAGAGTTACAGACCAGAGCTACAGAGCAGAGCTACAGAGCAGAGCTGCAGACCAGAGCTACAGAGCAGAGCTACAGACCAGAGTTACAGACCAGAGTTACAGACCAGCGCTACAGACCAGAGTTACAGACCAGAGCTCCAGACCAGAGCTACAGAGCAGAGCTACAGAGCAGAGCTACAGAGCAGAGCTACAGACCAGAGCTGCAGAGCAGAGCTACAGAGCAGAGCTACAGAGCAGAGTTACAGACCAGAGCTCCAGACCAGAGCAGAGCTACAGAGCAGAGCTACAGACCAGAGTTACAGACCAGAGCTCCAGACCAGAGCTACAGAGCAGAGCTACAGAGCAGAGTTACAGACCAGAGCTACAGACCAGAGCTACAGACCAGAGTTACAGAGCAGAGCTACAGACCAGCGCTACAGAGCAGAGTTACAGACCAGAGCTGCAGACCAGAGCTACAGACCAGAGTTACAGACCAGAGTTACAGACCAGAGCTCCAGACCAGAGTTACAGACCAGAGTTACAGAGCAGAGCTACAGAGCAGAGCTACAGAGCAGAGTTACAGACCAGAGCTCCAGACCAGAGATACAGACCAGAGTTACAGACCAGAGTTACAGACCAGAGCTCCAGACCAGAGTTACAGACCAGAGTTACAGAGCAGAGCTACAGAGCAGAGCTACAGAGCAGAGTTACAGACCAGAGCTCCAGACCAGAGCTACAGACCAGAGCTACAGACCAGAGTTACAGACCAGAGTTACAGACCAGAGCTACAGACCAGAGTTACAGACCAGAGTTACAGACCAGAGCTACAGACCAGAGTTACAGACCAGAGATACAGACCAGAGCTACAGACCAGAGTTACAGAGCAGAGATACAGACCAGAGCTACAGACCAGAGTTACAGACCAGAGTTACAGACCAGAGATACAGACCAGAGTTACAGACGAGAGATACAGACCAGAGCTACAGACCAGAGTTACAGAGCAGAGATACAGACCAGAGCTACAGACCAGAGTTACAGACCAGAGTTACAGACCAGAGATACAGACCAGAGTTACAGACGAGAGATACAGACCAGAGCTACAGACCAGAGTTACAGAGCAGAGATACAGACCAGAGCTACAGACCAGAGTTACAGACCAGAGCTACAGACCAGAGTTACAGACCAGAGTTACAGACAAGCGCTACAGACCAGAGCTACAGACCAGAGTTACAGACCAGAGCTACAGAGTAGTCAACCCCTGGGCTATGTCCCTCTTCTCCTGTACACTATCAACCCCTGGGCTATGGCCCTATTCTCCTGTAGAGTAGCAACCCCTGGGCTATGGCCCTATTCTCCTGTAGAGTAGCCAACCCCTGGGCTATGGCCCTATTCTCCTGTAGAGTAGTCAACCCCTGGGCTATGGCCCTATTCTCCTGTAGAGTAGCCAACCCCTGGGCTATGGCCCTATTCTCCTGTAGAGTAGTCAACCCCTGGGCTATGGCCCTATTCTCCTGTAGAGTAGTCAACCCCTGGGCTATGGCCCTATTCTCCTGTAGAGTAGACAACCCCTGGGCTATGGCCCTATTCTCCTGTAGAGTAGACAACCCCTGGGCTATGGCCCTATTCTCCTGTAGAACATCAACCCCTGGGCTATGGCCCTATTCTCCTGTAGAACATCAACCCCTGGGCTATGGCCCTATTCTCCTGTAGAACATCAACCCCTGGGCTATGGCCCTATTCTCCTGTAGAGTAGACAACCCCTGGGCTATGGCCCTATTCTCCTGTAGAACATCAACCCCTGGGCTATGGCCCTATTCTCCTGTAGAACATCAACCCCTGGGCTATGGCCCTATTCTCTTGTAGAGTAGTCAACCCCTGGGCTATGGCTGTATGAGGTGTGTCTCGCTGCATGAGGCGTGTTGTGCTGCAGGAGGCATGTTGTGCTGCATGAGGCGTGTTGTACTGTATGAGGCGTGTTGTGCTGTATGAGGCGTGTTGTGTTGTATGAGGTGTGTCTCGCTGTATGAGGCTTGTTGTGCTGCATGAGGCGTGTTGTGCTGCAGGAGGCATGTTGTGCTGCATGAGGCGTGTTGTGCGTGCATGAGGTGTGTTGTACTGCATGAGGCGTGTTGTGCTGCATGAGGCGTGTTGTGCTGCATGAGGCGTGTCTCGCTGCATGAGGCGTGTTGTACTGCATGAGGCGTGTCTCGCTGCATGAGGCGTGTCTCGCTGCATGAGGCGTGTCTCGCTGCATGAGGCGTGTTGTACTGTATGAGGCGTGTTGTGCTGCATGAGGCGTGTTGTGCTGCATGAGGCGTGTTGTACTGCATGAGGCGTGTCTCGCTGCATGAGGCGTGTCTCGCTGCATGAGGCGTGTTGTACTGTATGAGGCGTGTTGTGCTGCATGAGGCGTGTTGTGCTGCATGAGGCGTGTTGTACTGCATGAGGCGTGTTGTACTGCATGAGGCGTGTTGTGCTGCATGAGGCGTGTTGTACTGCATGAGGCGTGTTGTGCTGCATGAGGCGTGTTGCATGCTGCATGAGGCGTGTTGTGCTGCATGAGGCGTGTTGTGCTGCATGAGGCGTGTTGTACTGTATGAGGCGTGTTGTGCTGCATGAGGCGTGTTGTGCTGCATGAGGCGTGTTGTGCTGCATGAGGCGTGTTGTGCTGCATGAGGCGTGTTGTGCTGCATGAGGCGTGTCTCGCTGTATGAGGCGTGTTGTGCTGTATGAGGCGTGTCTCGCTGTATGAGGCGTGTCTCGCTGCATGAGGCAAATGGTGGTCCCACCAGATACTGACTGGTTTTCTGATCCACATCAGATACTGACTGGTTTTCTGATCCACACCCCTACCTTTTATTTAAGGTATCTGTGACCAACAGATGCATATCTGTATTCCCAGTCGTGAAGTCGTAAATTAGACCCTATTTCATTAACTTACATTTACAGATTTACTTAAAAATCTTTAAAAATGTTGCATGTTGCATTTATATTTTTTGTTCAGTGTACATAGTTTAGTTTTGTTCGGCTGCCGTTGAGACAGATATGTGGGTCCAGATACAACTTGTATGTTCAGCCATTTGAAATAGTTATTCACAGGGGAAATGAGTCCCAGGCAGCATCAGTGTTGGTGGATGCTGATTTAGTCATGTAACATTCAGTCTCTATACCGACATGTCAATCAACAGATATATGCTACCGAACAGCAGTTACAACTGGCTCACACACACACACACACACACGCACACGCACACGCACACACACACACACACACACACACACACACACACACACACACACACACACACACACACACACACACACACACACACACACACACACACACACACATTTACACACACACACACACGCACGCACGCACACACACACACACACACACACACACACACACACACACACACACACACACACACACACACACACACACACACACAACACACACCCTCTCTCTATATCTATCTATCTATCTTTCTTTCTTTCTCTCTCCCTCTCTCTCTCTCTCTCACATAAGAGGGGGAAGAGGGGAGGAGGAAAATGAGGGAGGAGGAGGAGGATGAGGAGGATAATGATGAAGAGGGAGGGAGGAAGAGTAGGTGTAATATTCCATATATTCAAGATGAATAACAGAGAAATGTCCACACAGATTAAGTTGATGGCTGTTCATCTAGAGGCTTTGCATGGCTCACACACACTTTCACAGGTTGACTAACTATCCTAAACTGCAGTACTATGGATCCACCATGTGGTGTGGTATTAGGTGAGTGATGTCGTAAACAGTAGTCAATGCTACCGCACTGTCTAAACATCCCAGGGAGGTAATCCTGTAACCCTGGTAACAGATTGAATGTCTTGGGTCTGTTGTTCAAGGCTCCGAATTTGTTTTCTCCTGGTATGACGTCGCCATCCAGTGGACATGCTTGAGTGTTACTGGTGACAGTGTTACGAGTAGTGGCCCGGCCTTGTCACCGTGAGTCACGATTCATAATGCTGAAGTGAGGAGAAAAGGTCCAAATGTGTCACCTTTTTATGCCCTGGCTGAATAATGATTGGTGGTTTCTTGCAGCTGATTGTCGGCCTCCTTCTCACGAGATAAACTACGAAAACCAGAATCAAGTAAATTGGGAAAAAAAACAAATGTTACACACAGTAGCCACCTAATAAAATAGGTATGTAACCAACTGTGTTTCTGGTTAATGTCATAACTCCACTACAGTAGGCTGCAGTGGAGGCTGGTCGGATGGGCTCATTGTAATGGCTGGAATGGAATGAATGAAACGTTACCAACCACATCAAACATATAGAAGCCCTGTTTGACTCCGTTCCATAGACTCCATTCCAGCCATTACACAGAGCACGTCTTCCTATATAGCTCATCCCATCAGCCTCAACGGGTAGGCTGTCACCGAACCGTCACCACACCCCTTTTCAAATGCCGTTTCAAGTTTTAGTCGGAACTAGGAAGTCGAAAATGTCCCGACTTGCTAACTTGTTGTAGTTGTACACATGCCACATTCAACGAATCAGCAAGTCGGAAATATCCGAGTTCCCTAGATCAGACAAGCATCTGAACGCGCCAGATGTCTCGGAAGTCCGGGGCAGAAGTATGGAATTTCCCGAATTCTGCAACATGCGCCTCGGTCTGGTAGTCTTACACTCAGTCAATACCTTTGGCATTACATACGTAAAACTAGCCAAAATAAGGATTATCCACAACAGTGGAATTTGCCTTCAAAATAATAGTCTATAATTGAAAGTGATGCAAACGAATACAAATGGTGGAATCATGCCATATTTATACTAGATAATGGAAGAAAAGAAAAGTTTGGAATATTATATAAATTCAAAATCTGTTTGAATCGCACTGTGGATGTATTAGACTAGAGTGTTGCACCGGGGCATCCTTCTATTTCACTACCCAGGCTTACCTATGGACTGTGGATGTATTAGACTAGAGAGTCGCACCGGGGGCATCCTTCTATTTCACTGCGCAGGCTTACCTATGGATTGTGGATCAATGAAACTGGATATCAATCTACTCAGTGACACCCACAGAACAGTGAGTTTAAACAAATATTAGCGTTTTTAGCTCTTATTGCGGGACTTCCCTAGTCAGCTCATTGTACATATTGATAGTTGGTGTTTTTACAAACATTTTCCAATCCTCCCTCGACCAGCAACACGTGGCAGTGTTGTGGAAAAACTCAACAATTCTACCCCCCTCCTAAAGCCTCGAATCCCTCTGTGCTGAATGACTACAGCCCCGTCGCCTTGACATCCTTAGTAATGAAATGCCTTGAGAAACTTGTGAAAAGTCATATCCTCAGCGTCGCCCAGCAGTTCCTCGACCCATTAACACTTTGCCTATCAGCCTAGCAGAGGAGTTGATGATGCCATTCTTACTCTCCTCAACATGGTCTATAGACATCTAGAGGGGGTATCAACATGGTCTATAGACATCTAGAGGGGGTATTAACATGGTCTATAGACATCTAGAGGGGGTATTAACATGGTCTATAGACATCTAGAGGGGGTATTAACATGGTCTATAGACATCTAGAGGGGTATTAACATGGTCTATAGACATCTAGAAGGGGTATTAACATGGTCTATAGACATCTAGAGGGGTATTAACATGGTCTATAGACATCTAGAGGGGTATTAACATGGTCTACAGACATCTAGAGGGGTATTAACATGGTCTATAGACATCTAGAGGGGGTATTAACATGGTCTATAGACATCTAGAGGGGTATTAACATGGTCTATAGACATCTAGAGGGGTATTAACATGGTCTATAGACATCTAGAGGGGTATTAACATGGTCTATAGACATCTAGAGGGGTATTAACATGGTCTATAGACATCTAGAGGGGGTATTAACATGGTCTATAGACATCTAGAGGGGGTATTAACATGGTCTATAGACATCTAGAGGGGGTATTAACATGGTCTATAGACATCTAGAGGGGGTATTAACATGGTCTATAGACATCTAGAGGGGGTATTAACATGGTCTATAGACATCTAGAGGGGTATTAACATGGTCTACAGACATCTAGAGGGGTATTAACATGGTCTATAGACATCTAGAGGGGGTATTAACATGGTCTATAGACATCTAGAGGGGGTATTAACATGGTCTATAGACATCTAGAGGGGGTATTAACATGGTCTACAGACATCTAGAGGGGTATTAACATGGTCTACAGACATCTAGAGGGGTATTAACATGGTCTATAGACATCTAGAGGGGGTATTAACATGGTCTATAGACATCTAGAGGGGGTATTAACATGGTCTACAGACATCTAGAGGGGGTATTAACATGGTCTATAGACATCTAGAGGGGGTATTAACATGGTCTATAGACATCTAGAGGGGTATTAACATGGTCTATAGACATCTAGAGGGGGTATTAACATGGTCTACAGACATCTAGAGGGGTATTAACATGGTCTATAGACATCTAGAGGGGGTATTAACATGGTCTATAGACATCTAGAGGGGTATTAACATGGTCTATAGACATCTAGAGGGGTATTAACATGGTCTATAGACATCTAGAGGGGTATTAACATGGTCTATAGACATCTAGAGGGGTATTAACATGGTCTATAGACATCTAGAGGGGGTATTAACATGGTCTATAGACATCTAGAGGGGTATTAACATGGTCTATAGACATCTAGAGGGGGTATTAACATGGTCTATAGACATCTAGAGGGGTATTAACATGGTCTATAGACATCTAGAGGGGTATTAACATGGTCTATAGACATCTAGAGGGGGTATTAACATGGTCTATAGACATCTAGAGGGGGTATTAACATGGTCTATCTAGAGGGGGTATTAACATGGTCTATAGACATCTAGAGGGGGTATTAACATGGTCTATAGACATCTAGAGGGGTATTAACATGGTCTATAGACATCTAGAGGGGTATTAACATGGTCTATAGACATCTAGAGGGGGTATTAACATGGTCTATAGACATCTAGAGGGGTATTAACATGGTCTATAGACATCTAGAGGGGTATTAACATGGTCTATAGACATCTAGAGGGGTATTAACATGGTCTATAGACATCTAGAGGGGGTATTAACATGGTCTATAGACATCTAGAGGGGGTATTAACATGGTCTATAGACATCTAGAGGGGGTATTAACATGGTCTATAGACATCTAGAGGGGTATTAACATGGTCTATAGACATCTAGAGGGGTATTAACATGGTCTATAGACATCTAGAGGGGTATTAACATGGTCTATAGACATCTAGAGGGGGTATTAACATGGTCTATAGACATCTAGAGGGGGTATTAACATGGTCTATAGACATCTAGAGGGGTATTAACATGGTCTATAGACATCTAGAGGGGGTATTAACATGGTCTATAGACATCTAGAGGGGGTATTAACATGGTCTATAGACATCTAGAGGGGGTATTAACATGGTCTATAGACATCTAGAGGGGTATTAACATGGTCTATAGACATCTAGAGGGGTATTAACATGGTCTATAGACATCTAGAGGGGGTATTAACATGGTCTATAGACATCTAGAGGGGGTATTAACATGGTCTATAGACATCTAGAGGGGGTATTAACATGGTCTATAGACATCTAGAGGGGTATTAACATGGTCTATAGACATCTAGAGGGGTATTAACATGGTCTATAGACATCTAGAGGGGTATTAACATGGTCTATAGACATCTAGAGGGGGTATTAACATGGTCTATAGACATCTAGAGGGGGTATTAACATGGTCTATAGACATCTAGAGGGGGTATTAACATGGTCTATAGACATCTAGAGGGGTATTAACATGGTCTATAGACATCTAGAGGGGGAGGGGGGTATTAACATGGTCTATAGACATCTAGAGGGGTATTAACATGGTCTATAGACATCTAGAGGGGGTATTAACATGGTCTACAGACATCTAGAGGGGGTATTAACATGGTCTATAGACATCTAGAGGGGGTATTAACATGGTCTATAGACATCTAGAGGGGTATTAACATGGTCTATAGACATCTAGAGGGGTATTAACATGGTCTATAGACATCTAGACTACAGACATCTAGAGGGGTATTAACATGGTCTATAGACATCTAGAGGGGTATTAACATGGTCTATAGACATCTAGAGGGGTATTAACATGGTCTATAGACATCTAGAGGGGGTATTAACATGGTCTACAGACATCTAGAGGGGGTATTAACATGGTCTATAGACATCTAGAGGGGGTATTAACATGGTCTATAGACATCTAGAGGGGTATTAACATGGTCTATAGACATCTAGAGGGGTATTAACATGGTCTATAGACATCTAGAGGGGTATTAACATGGTCTATAGACATCTAGAGGGGTATTAACATGGTCTATAGACATCTAGAGGGGGTATTAACATGGTCTATAGACATCTAGAGGGGGTATTAACATGGTCTATAGACATCTAGAGGGGTATTAACATGGTCTATAGACATCTAGAGGGGTATTAACATGGTCTATAGACATCTAGAGGGGTATTAACATGGTCTATAGACATCTAGAGGGGGTATTAACATGGTCTATAGACATCTAGAGGGGGTATTAACATGGTCTATAGACATCTAGAGGGGGTATTAACATGGTCTATAGACATCTAGAGGGGTATTAACATGGTCTATAGACATCTAGAGGGGGTATTAACATGGTCTATAGACATCTAGAGGGGTATTAACATGGTCTATAGACATCTAGAGGGGTATTAACATGGTCTATAGACATCTAGAGGGGTATTAACATGGTCTATAGACATCTAGAGGGGTATTAACATGGTCTATAGACATCTAGAGGGGGTATTAACATGGTCTATAGACATCTAGAGGGGTATTAACATGGTCTATAGACATCTAGAGGGGGTATTAACATGGTCTATAGACATCTAGAGGGGTATTAACATGGTCTAGACATCTAGAGGGGTATTAACATGGTCTATAGACATCTAGAGGGGGTATTAACATGGTCTATAGACATCTAGAGGGGGTATTAACATGGTCTATAGACATCTAGAGGGGTATTAACATGGTCTATAGACATCTAGAGGGGTATTAACATGGTCTATAGACATCTAGAGGGGTATTAACATGGTCTATAGACATCTAGAGGGGGTATTAACATGGTCTATAGACATCTAGAGGGGGTATTAACATGGTCTATAGACATCTAGAGGGGGTATTAACATGGTCTATAGACATCTAGAGGGGTATTAACATGGTCTATAGACATCTAGAGGGGGTATTAACATGGTCTATAGACATCTAGAGGGGGTATTAACATGGTCTATAGACATCTAGAGGGGGTATTAACATGGTCTATAGACATCTAGAGGGGTATTAACATGGTCTATAGACATCTAGAGGGGGTATTAACATGGTCTATAGACATCTAGAGGGGTATTAACATGGTCTATAGACATCTAGAGGGGGTATTAACATGGTCTATAGACATCTAGAGGGGTATTAACATGGTCTATAGACATCTAGAGGGGACATATATAACATGGTCTATAGACATCTAGAGGGGGTATTAACATGGTCTATAGACATCTAGAGGGGTATTAACATGGTCTATAGACATCTAGAGGGGGTATTAACATGGTCTATAGACATCTAGAGGGGTATTAACATGGTCTATAGACATCTAGAGGGGGTATTAACATGGTCTATAGACATCTAGAGGGGTATTAACATGGTCTATAGACATCTAGAGGGGGTATTAACATGGTCTATAGACATCTAGAGGGGGTATTAACATGGTCTATAGACATCTAGAGGGGGACATCTAGAGGGGTATTAACATGGTCTATAGACATCTAGAGGGGTAGTATTAACATGGTCTATAGACATCTAGAGGGGGTATTAACATGGTCTATAGACATCTAGAGGGGTATTAACATGGTCTATAGACATCTAGAGGGGGTATTAACATGGTCTATAGACATCTAGAGGGGTATTAACATGGTCTATAGACATCTAGAGGGGTATTAACATGGTCTATAGACATCTAGAGGGGGTATTAACATGGTCTATAGACATCTAGAGGGGTAGTCTCCATTAACATGGTCTATAGACATCTAGAGGGGGTATTAACATGGTCTATAGACATCTAGACATCTAGACATCTAGAGGGGTATTAACATGGTCTATAGACATCTAGAGGGGGTATTAACATGGTCTATAGACATCTAGAGGGGTATTAACATGGTCTATAGACATCTAGAGGGGGTATTAACATGGTCTATAGACATCTAGAGGGGGTATTAACATGGTCTATAGACATCTAGAGGGGGTATTAACATGGTCTATAGACATCTAGAGGGGGTATTAACATGGTCTTAGACATCTAGAGGGGTATTAACATGGTCTATAGACATCTAGAGGGGGCTATTAACATGGTCTATAGACATCTAGAGGGGTATTAACATGGTCTATAGACATCTAGAGGGGGTATTAACATGGTCTATAGACATCTAGAGGGGGTATTAACATGGTCTATAGACATCTAGAGGGGGTGTAGTCATTAACATGGTCTATAGACATCTAGAGGGATGTATTAACCTATAGACATCTACCTATAGACATCTAGGGGGGTATTAACATGGTCTATAGACATCTAGGGGGGTATGGTCTATAGACATCCACCACCAACACAGGCTCTCCTCAGGGATGTATTAGTCCCCACTCCACCACCACACTAGGGATTAACATGGTCTATCCACCACATCTAGAGGGATTAACATGGTCTTAGTCCCCTAGAGGGGTACCACATGGTCATAGACATCTAGAGGGATGTGCTATTAACCTACCAGACATCTAGTGATGTCTACAGACATCTAGAGGGGGTATTAACCTATAGACATCTAGAGGGGTATTAACATGGTCTACAGACATCACAGGCTAAGACATCAGGGATGTGACATCTAGTCCCATCTACTGGTCTACACATCAGAGGGGTATTAACATGGTCTATAGACATCTAGAGGGGTATCCAACCATGGTCTACAGACATCTAGAGGGATGGCTACAGTCCCCACTCCACCACATCTACAGGCTCTCCATCAGGGATGTCTATCCCCAGACATCTAGAGGGGTATTAACATGGTCTATAGACATCTACCACCACACAGGCTCTATAGACATCTAGGGATGTGCTTAGTCCCCACTCCACCACCAACACAGGCTCTCCTCAGGGATGTGCTTAGACATCTAGACCATTAACAGGTCTATAGACATCTAGGGATTAACATGGTCTATAGACATCTAGACCATTAACAGGCTCTCCTCAGGGATGTGCTTAGTCCCTATAGACATCTAGAGGGGGTATTAACAGGTCTATAGACCTAGAGGGGGTATTAACATGGTCTATAGACATCTAAACTCCACCACCAATACAGAGGCCAAATCCATGGCAGGGTTCTGGGATGTGACTTTGCTAATCCCCACTCCACCACCAACACAGGACTCATCAGGGACATCTCCTTAGATGCTCCTCGTTTTGTGGCTGTTGGACCAGTTAGATCACAGTGATGTCAAGGTGGGTCCCCACTCCAAACCACCACCACACAGGGGGATGTGCTTAGTCCCCACTCCACCACCAACACAGGCTCTCCTCAGGGATGTGCTTAGTCCCCACTCCACCACCAACACAGGCTCTCCTCAGGGATGTGCTTAGTCCCCACTCCACCACCAACACAGGGATGTGCTTAGTCCCCACTCCACCACCAACACAGGGATGTGCTTAGTCCCCACTCCACCACCAACACAGGCTCTCCTCAGGGATGTGCTTAGTCCCCACTCCACCACCAACACAGTGATGTGCTTAGTCCCCACTCCACCACCAACACAGGGATGTGCTTAGTCCCCACTCCACCACCAACACAGGCTCTCCTCAGGGATGTGCTTAGTCCCCACTCCACCACCAACACAGGCTCTCCTCAGGGATGTGCTTAGTCTCCACTCCACCACCAACACAGGCTCTCCTCAGGGATGTGCTTAGTCCCCACTCCACCACCAACACAGGCTCTCCTCAGGGATGTGCTTAGTCCCCACTCCACCACCAACACAGGCTCTCCTCAGGGATGTGCTTAGTCCCCACTCCACCACCAACACAGGCTCTCCTCAGGGATGTGCTTAGTCCCCACTCCACCACCAACACAGGCTCTCCTCAGGGATGTGCTTAGTCCCCACTCCACCACCAACACAGGCTCTCCTCAGGGATGTGCTTAGTCCCCACTCCACCACCAACACAGGCTCTCCTCAGGGATGTGCTTAGTCCCCACTCCACCACCAACACAGGCTCTCCTCAGGGATGTGCTTAGTCCCCACTCCACCACCAACACAGGGATGTGCTTAGTCCCCACTCCACCACCAACACAGGGATGTGCTTAGTCCCCACTCCACCACCAACACAGGCTCTCCTCAGGGATGTGCTTAGTCCCCACTCCACCACCAACACAGGCTCTCCTCAGGGATGTGCTTAGTCCCCACTCCACCACCAACACAGGCTCTCCTCAGGGATGTGCTTAGTCCCCACTCCACCACCAACACAGGCTCTCCTCAGGGATGTGCTTAGTCCCCACTCCACCACCAACACAGGCTCTCCTCAGGGATGTGCTTAGTCCCCACTCCACCACCAACACAGGCTCTCCTCAGGGATGTGCTTAGTCCCCACTCCACCACCAACACAGGCTCTCCTCAGGGATGTGCTTAGTCCCCACTCCACCACCAACACAGGCTCTCCTCAGGGATGTGCTTAGTCCCCACTCCACCACCAACACAGGCTCTCCTCAGGGATGTGCTTTTTGTCCCCACTCCACCACCAACACAGGGATGTGCTTAGTCCCCACTCCACCACCAACACAGGGATGTGCTTAGTCCCCACTCCACCACCAACACAGGGATGTGTGTCCCCACTCCACCACCAACACAGGCTGTCACTCAGGGATGTGCTTTCCCCACTCCACCACCAACACAGGCTCTCTCAGGGATGTGCTTGTCCCCTCCACCACCAACACAGGCTGTCACTCAGGGATGTGCTTAGTCCCCACTGTCACCACCAACACAGGCTCTCTCAGGGATGTCACTTAGTCCCCACTTGTGTTGTCAGGCTGTCCTCAGGGATGTGTTCTCTCCACTCCACCACCAATACAGGCTCTCCTCAGGGATGTGCTTAGTCCCCACTGACCACCAACACAGGCTGTCACTGAGGGATGTGCTTAGTCTCACTCCACCACCAACACAGGCTCTCACTGAGAGTTGTGTTCTCTGAGTGTCACTGACCACCTGACACAGGTGTTCTTCAGGGATGTGTTTTGTGTCCAAGTGTCAATGTGTCAGTTTTCACAGTGGTTTCAGAGTGTCACTGAGAGTCTTGTCACTGAGAGCTATGTCACTGAGAGTCTTCATGTTCTCTGAGTGTCACTGAGAGTTGTGTTCTCTGAGTGTCACTGAGAGTTGTGTTCTCTGAGTGTCACTGAGAGTTGTGTTCTCTGAGTGTCACTGAGAGTTGTGTTCTCTGAGTGTCACTGAGAGTTGTGTTCTCTGAGTGTCACTGAGAGTTGTGTTCTCTGAGTGTCACTGAGAGTTGTGTTCTCTGAGTGTCACTGAGAGTTGTGTTGTCTGAGTGTCACTGAGAGTTGTGTTCTCTGAGTGTCACTGAGAGTTGTGTTCTCTGAGTGTCACTGAGAGTTGTGTTCTCTGAGTGTCACTGAGAGTTGTGTTGTCTGAGTGTCACTGAGAGTTGTGTTGTCTGAGTGTCACTGAGAGTTGTGTTCTCTGAGTGTCACTGAGAGTTGTGTTGTCTGAGTGTCACTGAGAGTTGTGTTCTCTGAGTGTCACTGAGAGTTGTGTTCTCTGAGTGTCACTGAGAGTTGTGTTCTCTGAGTGTCACTGAGTAGACAACACTGGTTGCTGGTTGAAGGAGGATTGGAAAATGTCTGTAAAAAAATACCAGCATTTAATATGTACAATAGGTTGACTGGGGAGGTGATTTCCCCACAGTCAAAGTCCCACAATAACAGCTACAACACTGATATTGGTGTAAACTCTTCATAGTTGTGTTCTGTGGGTGTCCCGGAGTAGACTGATACCCCATTTAATTTATTCACAATACATAGCTAAGGCTGTACAGTGAAAAATATGAGTATGCCCCAATGCAATTCTGAGGTCTAATACATCTAACAGTGCTATTTCAACTGATTTTCTAATTAATTCATTATTTATTATTTTTATTTATATAACAACATTCCAACCTTGTTTAGCATTTATCTAGTCAAAATATGTCATGATTCAACTATTTGTAACCATTTGAATCGCGTTCAATAACGAACTTTTATTTTGAAAGTGAAACCTCAAATTCAACTATTGTGGCTGATCTTTATTGTGGCTAGCTTCACATAGGTTAGATTCTTTTGACGATAATAAGGTTCCAGCTCAGTCGCAGTTGAGATGGACTCGTCTATGTACCTGTATGATGTTCCCCCAGTTTTGATGGAGAAGTTTTGTAAGATAATCGACAGCGGTGATGACAGCCTCGGATGGCGAGGGCTCGGTGAGTAATGTGAACAAAGTATGACTTTCTGTGCGCGGTTTAAACGGAATCATTACGGGTTTACCTAAACGGAAGTGTTGTGTACACTGTGGTACAGGTTGTGTAGATTACATGTTAACGATCTCATCTGTGATAAATAAACATTTCGTTTTTCCCCACCGCACTATGTAACGCTGTTAGTGTATAGCACATAGTATAATGTCACTATAACATCGGCAGACGGGGTCAGAAATGTACAGTAAGCGCTGGTATGTTAGCAACTCACATCATCACTGCTTCATAACCCCTCTTCGAGGGCATTTGCCTCTTGCTTGCTCTCCCCTAACAAAAATGTACCATGGTACTACTGTGGTACTTTCATTAATACCATGGTACTACTATGATACTACTATGCTACTTTCATTAATACCATGGTACTACTATGGTACTTTTATTAATACCATGATACTACTGTGGTACTTTCATTAATACCATGGTACTACTATGGTACTTTTATTAATACCATGATACTACTGTGGTACTTTCATTAATACCATGGTACTACTATGGTACTTTTATTAATACCATGATACTACAATGCTACTTTCATTAATACCATGGTACTACTGTGGTACTATGTCATGGGTAAAAATGAGTGAGTGAGGGAGTGAGTGAGTGAGTGGGTGAGTGAGTGAGTGAGGAGTGAGTGAGTGAGTGAGTGAGTGAGTGAGGGGGTGAGTGAGGGGGTGAGTGAGTGAGGGGGTGAGTGAACAAATCATGAGAAAACAAATCATGAGAAAACAAATGAGGGGGTGATTGAGTGAGTGAGTGAGTGGGGGGTTTATTTAATTCAATATAAAACCATCTGTGTGAGTGAGTGGGGTGAAAGATGGGACTGAGTTTCTGAGGATGTGAGATGAGGGGTGTGCATTGGGAGTGAGTGAGTGAGTGAGTGGGTGAGTGAGTGAGGCAAATTGAGGGGGTGAGACGGGACTTTCCAGCCTCCAAGGACGGTGGATGAGTGCAATGGAATGAGTGAGTGACCGGGGTGAGTGAGTCACTGGAGTGAGTGGAATGAGTGAGTGGAGTCCCTAGTCACTAGGGTTAAATGGAATGAGTGAGGGGGTGAGTGAGTGAGTGAGGGGTGAAATGGAATGAGGGGGTGAGTCCCTAGTCACTGAGGGTTAAATGGAATCAGTGAGGGGGTGAGGAGTCCCTGAGTGAGTGAGTGAGTGATTGAGAAAACAAATCATGAGAAAACAAATAATTACAGTTTTTAATTTAATTCAATAATAAACCATCTGTGTTTGTCCCTAGTCACTGGGACAGTTAAATGGAATGGACAGATTTCAGCGGTGTGCAGTCCCTAGTTTGTCAGAAAGATGGGACAGTTAAATGGAATCCACAGGACTTTCCAGCCTCACTGCAGTTAAATGGAATCCGACACCGGACTCCCTAGTCACTACAGTTAAATGGAATCCGACACCGGAGTCCCTAGTCACTACAGTTAAATGGAATCCGACACCGGAGTCCCTAGTCACTACAGTTAAATGGAATCCGACACCGGAGTCCCTAGTCACTACAGTTAAATGGAATCCGACACCGGACTCCCTAGTCACTACAGTTAAATGGAATCCGACACCGGACTCCCTAGTCACTACAGTTAAATGGAATCCGACACCGGACTCCCTAGTCACTACAGTTAAATGGAATCCGACACCGGACTCCCTAGTCACTACAGTTAAATGGAATCCGACACCGGACTCCCTAGTCACTACAGTTAAATGGAATCCGACACCGGAGTCCCTAGTCACTACAGTTAAATGGAATCCGACACCGGACTCCCTAGTCACTACAGTTAAATGGAATCCGACACCGGACTCCCTAGTCACTAAAGTTAAATGGAATCCGACACCGGACTCCCTAGTCACTACAGTTAAATGGAATCCGACACCGGACTCCCTAGTCACTACAGTTAAATGGAATCCGACACCGGACTCCCTAGTCACTACAGTTAAATGGAATCCGACACCGGACTCCCTAGTCACTACAGTTAAATGGAATCCGACACCGACTCCCTAGTCACTACAGTTAAATGGAATCCGACACCAGACTCCCTAGTCACTACAGTTAAATGGAATCCGACACCGGAGTCCCTAGTCACTACAGTTAAATGGAATCCGATACCGGACTCCCTAGTCACTACAGTTAAATGGAATCCGACACCGGAGTCCCTAGTCACTACAGTTAAATGGAATCCGACACCGGAGTCCCTAGTCACTACAGTTAAATGGAATCCGACACCGGACTCCCTAGTCACTACAGTTAAATGGAATCCGACACCGGAGTCCCTAGTCACTACAGTTAAATGGAATCCGACAGAGACCGGACTCCCTAGTCACTACAGTTAAATGGAATCCGACACCGGAGTCCCTAGTCACTACAGTTAAATGGAATCCGACACCGGACTCCCTAGTCACTACAGTTAAATGGAATCCGACACCGGAGCTCCCTAGTCACTACAGTTAAATGGAATCCGACACCGGACTCCCTAGTCACTACAGTTAAATGGAATCCGATAACCGGACTCCCTAGTCACTACAGTTAAATGGAATCCGACACCGGACTCCCTAGTCACTACAGTTAAATGGAATCTGACACCGGACTCCCTAGTCACTACAGTTAAATGTGATCTATTATGTTGACGAGTCAAGCGGCCCGCTTTAACAATGGAAATACATACAGGTGTATCATCAAAGATGGAAGGCAGGCGTGTAACATGAGATAAGGTAGGACCCCTCTAGCCAATGAGGTGCCAGATACACGGCTCTTCCTCTCTGCTACAGATCAGAATCCCTCGTTGCCTTGCCGGGCTGAAGAGACTATTGTATACAATATACAGCCAACCTATGAGGCCTAACCGGTAACAGTAGGATACAGGATCTGTGTCAGTGTGCGTGAGTCTTCCTGGTCTCACTCTTTGATAAGTGACTGACAGAGAGGCTCTCACTGATAAGTGACTGGCAGAGAGCAGGTCTCACTGATAAGTGACTGGCAGAGAGCAGGTCTCACTGATAAGTGACTGGCAGAGAGCAGGTCTCACTGATAAGTGACTGACAGAGTGACTGACAGAGAGCAGGTCTCACTGATAAGTGACTGACAGAGAGCGGGTCTCACTCTCTTTGATAATCTGCGTTTGACTTTGAATGTGAATTTGCTCCACCTCAGCTCAGCCAATCATAAAACTGGCCTGACCCGTCTGGTTAGGGGAGCCGACCATTGCTCACTGGTCAGCCAAATGCTCAGCATAGATTATTATAACAACAGAGAAATTGAGCAAAAGTCATATAAAATCACCAGCCGTGTCATTTTTTAAATACATTTTTTATATATATATATATTTTGGGATCAATTTCGACCAGCCCACCCTGTTAAAAGATGGTCCGGCCCTTCTGGCATTTGCCAGAATTGCCAGACGGCCAATACGCCCACGCACTATAAGAATGTGTTTCCTGTTGTTAACACGCTTATTTCTCTCCTTTATCTGTCCCCCTTCAGCGGCGCGTATCGTGCCAAGTTGGACGGAGGTGCGACGCGCCGAGAGGCTGGAGGCAATAGGCAAGAGCCCCACGCGAGAACTCATCTGGTCGTGGGCGCAACAGAACAAAACTGTTGGGGACCTTGTGAAGGTGTTGGAGGATATGGGTCACTACAGAGCTCTACAGCTCTTTATTCCTCAAGGTAAGGCGACCTATTAATAGACCTATACCACACTGCAGTTTGTGTCAGTTTCGTATAGTATTCCACACGTTACGACTTCCACAACTGTAGCTTGTTTTTCACTGAAGCAAATACCCTTTGGTTTCACTTCTGTAATGTCATTGTTGGGTAAACTTCCTCTGTTCGTGTGCAAGCACTCAACACTGTCAACACAACATTTAGCAATCAGACAGACTGAACATTTTCAGTGTCCTGCCACACTGATGGTTGATAATGTAGGTCGATGTTATTAGTGGTCAATAAAACAGTGAAATGTTGTCCTTTCAGAAACACAGCATTCCTTCCCCAACAGTGGACCATCAAAGAGCAGCAGGGATAACCCCTCCCCTCCTCAGTTACCCACGGTAGGCTACTAGTTATGTCCTGATGTATGTATTAATCAAACCCCTCCCCTCCTCAGTTACCCACGGTAGGCTACTAGTTATGTCCTGATGTATGTATTAATCAAACCCCTCCCCTCCTCAGTTACCCACGGTAGGCTACTAGTTATGTCCTGATGTATGTATTAATCAAACCCCTCCCCTCCTCAGTTACCCACGGTAGGCTACTAGTTATGTCCTGATGTATATATTAATCAAACCCCTCCCCTCCTCAGTTACCCACGGTAGGCTACTAGTTATGTCCTGATGTATGTATTAATCAAACCCCTCCCCTCCTCAGTTACCCTCGGTAGGCTACTAGTTATGTCCTGATGTATGTATTAATCAAACCCCTCCCCTCCTCAGTTACCCACGGTAGGCTACTAGTTATGTCCTGATGTATCTATTAATCAAACCCCTCCCCTCCTCACCCGTGATAGGCTACTATTCATGATCAACTTATAATGTTATGATCCATAACAGTTATCACCCTGTAATAACTGTTGTCTATGTAGGCTAGTCCATATGTCACCCTGTAATAACTGTTGTCTATGTAGGCTAGTCCATGTGTCACCCTGTAATAACTGTTGTCTACGTAGGCTAGTCCATGTGTCACCCTGTAATAACTGTTGTCTATGTAGGCTTAATCAATGTGTCACCCTGTCCTCAGTTACCCAAGGCTTATGTCCATGTTGTCTAACTGTTGTAGGCTAGTCCATGTGTCGCCCTGTAATAACTGTTGTCTATGTAGGCTAGTCCATGTGTCGCCCTGTAATTCATCCTTAGTTACACTGTACTAACTGTTGTCTATGTAGGCTAGTCCATGAGTCGCCCTGTAATTCATCCTTAGTTACACTGTACTAACAGTTGTCTGATGTAGCCTAGTCCATGGGTCACCCTGTAATTCATCCTTAGTTACACTGTACTAACAGTTGTCTATGTAGCCTAGTCCATGGGTCACCCTGTAATTCATCCTTAGTTACACTGTACTAACCGCTGTCTGTTGTATGTTCCGTGTTGTGTGTGTCTTCGTCACCACGTCCAGTTTTCTCAGCCACCCCAACCTGCCAGCGAGTCGACCCAACCTGGTTGGAACCAGTCTCATGATCCTGTTTCAAGTGAAGGTACATAACTGAAAGGCTGCTGAGCCGACAATGTGAAAAAACTGCCCGTGTGCCCTTGAGCAAGGCACTTAACCCTATTTCGTTCCAGGGGCGCTGTACTACTGCCTTGTAAAACAATACATTAGACTGCACCTATCCGATGTATGTGACGATGTTATTATTCTTTTAATTTGACATTTTTTTTGTCTTGTGATTTTTCTGTCCACCTTTTAATATTCCTAATGAGATGAATACATTAGATTGCTGAGTCATTTCATTGTTTCAGTAGGAATTGTATTCATCGTGCTATGTTGGTACTACTATCACACGTTCTTATGTTGGGTCAGAAAAACATCACACCTCTGGTCCCTTGTTACAACAGACTGATGTGTTGAGATGGTCCTTAGAAACAACAGACTGATGTGTTGAGATGGTCCCTAGTTACAACAGACTGATGTGTTGAGATGGTCCCTAGTTACAACAGACTGATGTGTTGAGATGGTCCCTAGATACAACAGACTGATGTGTTGAGATGGTCCCTAGATTACAACAGACTGATGGGTTCAGATGGTCCATAGTTACAACAGACTGATGTGTTGAGATGGTCCCTAGATTCAACAGACTGATGTGTTGAGATGGTCCCTAGTTACAACAGACTGATGTGTTGAGATGGTCCCTTTACAACAGACTGATGTGTTGAGATGGTCCCTTTCAACAGACTGATGTGTTGAGATGGTCCCTAGTTACAACAGACTGAGATGAATACATTGAGATGGTCCCTAGATTTCAGACTGATGTGTTCAGATGGTCCCTAGTTCAACAGACTGATGTGTTGAGATGGTCCCTAGATTCAACAGACTGATGTTGTGGTTGACTGATGGTCCCTAGTTACAACAGACTGATGTGTTGAGATGGTCCCTAGATACAACAGACTGATGTGTTCAGATGGTCCCTAGTTACAACAGACGGATGGGTTCAGATGGTCCATAGTTACAACAGACTGATGTGTTGAGATGGTCCCTAACAACAGACTGATGTGTTGAGATGGTCCCTAGTTACAACAGACGGATGGGTTCAGATGGTCCATAGTTACAACAGACTGATGTGTTGAGATGGTCCCTAGATACAACAGACTGATGTGTTCAGATGGTCCCTAGTTACAACAGACTGATGTGTTGAGATGGTCCCTAGTTACAACAGACTGATGTGTTGAGATGGTCCCTAGTTACAACAGACCCATAAATAATATTGAGGGCATTATGTCAAACATCCTATGAGAGTAAGCTTCTGAGAAGTATCCAATTCCCTATTTCCCTTCTCTTTTTATTTTGTGGTTTCATTGACGACCGGTTTCATAGGGTACAACCCAAATGGGCACCCTATTCCCTAAATAGTGCCCATGGGTCAAAAGTAGTCCACTACGTAGGGAATGTGGTGCTGTTTGGGACGTAGCCATACGACTCATTGTGTGTAAAAGTACTAGCGAGAATGCTGAGGTTTTTCCTCGTTACTCTGCGTATGTTCTAAGTATTCTCACCTTGTAGAAACCACAGGCGTAGTGTTTTCACTCTGTTGCTAGATAGAAACCACAGGCTTAGTGTTTTCACTCTGTTGCTAGGTAGAAACCACAGGCTTAGTGTTTTCACTCTGTTGCTAGGTAGAAACCACAGGCTTAGTGTTTTCACTCTGTTGCTAGGTAGAAACCACAGGCTTAGTGTTTTCACTCTGTTGCTAGTCTGTTACTGCTTCCACAGGCTTATTCTCACTCTGTTGAGAAAACCACAGGCTTAGTGTTTTCACTCTGTTGCTAGGTAGAAACCACAGGCTTAGTGTTTTCACTCTGTTGCTAGGTAGAAACCACAGGCTTAGTGTTTTCACTCTGTTGCTAGGTAGAAACCACAGGCTTAGTGTTTTCACTCTGTTGCTAGGTAGAAACCACAGGCGTAGTGTTTTCACTCTGTTGCTAGGTAGAAACCACAGGCGTAGTGTTTTCACTCTGTTGCTAGGTAGAAACCACAGGCTTAGTGTTTTCACTCTGTTGCTAGGTCGAAACCACAGGCGTAGTGTTTTCACTTTGTTGCTAGGTAGAAACCACAGGCTTAGTGTTTTCACTCTGTTGCTAGGTAGAAACCACAGGCTTAGTGTTTTCACTTTGTTGCTAGGTAGAAACCACAGGCTTAGTGTTTTCACTTTGTTGCTAGGTAGAAACCACAGGCGTAGTGTTTTCACTCTGTTGCTAGGTAGAAACCACAGGCTTAGTGTTTTCACTCTGTTGCTAGGTAGAAACCACAGGCTTAGTGTTTTCACTCTGTTGCTCTGTAGAAACCACAGGCTTAGTGTTTTCACTCTGTTGCTAGGTAGAAACCACAGGCTTGTGATCACCTACTCAGACGTCATAGAGGGAACTAGACATTTTCACCAGGACATGAAGATCTCTGAGGGCAGCTTCTCTGCTGTCTACAGAGTGATAAAGGGAAATGAAACCTTCGCTGTCAAGCTCTTCAAGCAGGTACTGACACACCTACTCCATACAGTGCTCCATTTATAAAAGTCATCTTTTCAAAATGACCCTGGCTTAATGGAGATGAAATATAATACAGGTCATTATTCAACTAGAGAGACATTTATTTGGTCATGTGCTTCAAAAGGACTGAGGACATACGCAACACAGTTCAAGTGTTTGTTGGTCTTCTTCGTTGGTCTGTACAGGTGCAGAAAGCCTCATGGAGGAAGTTGTGGGATCTATTCAGGAGAGAGATGGAAGTTCATCATCTGTATGTCTAACTACTCCATTAATCCTCCATTTTAGATGGTTTCTGTATGTCTAACTACTCCATTAATCCTCCATTTTAGATGGTTTCTGTTTCTGTATGTCTACCTACTCCATTAATCCTCTGTCTACCTACTCCATTAATCCTCCATTTTAGACTGTTTCTGTATGTCTACCTACTCCATTAATCCTCCATTTTAGATGGTTTCTGTATGTCTACCTACTCCATTAATCCTCCATTTTAGATGGTTTCTGTATGTCTACCTACTCCATTAATCCTCCATTTTAGATGGTTTCTGTATGTCTACCTACTCCATTAATCCTCCATTTTAGATGGTTTCTGTATGTCTACCTACTCCATTAATCCTCCATTTTAGATGGTTTCTGTATGTCTACCTACTCCATTAATCTTCCATTTTAGATGGTTTCTGTATGTCTACCTACTCCATTAATCCTCCATTTTAGATGGTTTCTGTATGTCTACCTACTCCATTAATCCTCCATTTTAGATGGTTTCTGTATGTCTACCTACTCCATTAATCCTCCATTTTTGATGGTTTCTGTATGTCTACCTACTCCATTAATCTTCCATTTTAGATGGTTTCTGTATGTCTACCTACTCCATTAATCCTCCATTTTAGATGGTTTCTGCGTAAATATTTACCTCTGAAATCCATTATGACATCAATAGTCTTCCATACACACATCTTCTCCTAATCTGTTGTCAATGACTTACCTGGTTAAATAAAGGTAAATCTCTGCCTGTTACTAATCATCAAATCTGCCTGTTTATCTTTCAGCTACCAGCATCCTAACATCTTAGAGCTGTTGGGTTGTTACTCTGATGGGGATCGTTACTGGCTGGTATACCCTTACCTTCCCAACGGATCACTGTTCCACAGACTGCATGACCAGGTGAGATATTCTATTCTATACCCCTTATCTTCCCAACGGATCTCTGTTCCACAGACTGCATGACCAGGTGAGATATTATATTCTATACCCCTTATCTTCCCAACACTGTTCCACAGACTGCATGACCAGGTGAGATATTATATTCTATACCCCTTATCTTCCCAATGGATCTCTGTTCCACAGACTGCATGACCAGGTGAGATATTCTATTCTATACCCCTTACCTTCCCAATGGATCACTGTTCCACAGACTGCATGACCAGGTGAGATATTATATTCTATACCCCTTATCTTCCCAACGGATCTCTGTTCCACAGACTGCATGACCAGGTGAGATATATTCTATACCCCTTATCTTCCCAACACTGTTCCACAGACTGCATGACCAGGTGAGATATTCTATTCTATACCCCTTACCTTCCCAATGGATCTCTGTTCTACAGACTGCATGACCAGGTGAGATATTCTATTCTATACCCCTTACCTTCCCAACACTGTTCCACAGACTGCATGACCAGGTGAGATATTCTATTCTATACCCCTTACCTTCCCAATGGATCTCTGTTCCACAGACTGCATGACCAGGTGAGATATTCTATTCTATACCCCTTACCTTCCCAACAGGTGAGATCCAGAACCTCTTCAGTTGAGACACTATGCACAAGCTCACACATTTTCTTCAGGTTGTGTTACCTATTCTAGTTGTAGGTTGTATTACCTATTCTAGTTGTAGGTTGTATTACCTATTCTAGTTGTAGGTTGTATTACCTATTCTAGTTGTATTACCTATTCTAGTTGTAGGTTGTATTATCTATTCTAGTTGTATGTTGTGTTACCTATTCTAGTTGTAGGTTGTATTACCTATTCTAGTTGTGTTACCTATTCTAGTTGTAGGTTGTAATACCTATTCTAGTTGTGTTACCTATTCTAGTTGTAGGTTGTATTACCTATTCTAGTTGTGTTACCTATTCTAGTTGTAGGTTGTGTTACCTATTCTAGTTGTAGGTTGTATTACCTATTCTAGTTGTAGGTTGTATTACCTATTCTAGTTGTCTTACCTATTCTAGTTGTATTACCTATTCTAGTTGTAGGTTGTATTACCTATTCTAGTTGTATTACCTATTCTAGTTGTAGGTTGTATTACCTATTCTAGTCTAGTTGTAGGTTGTATTACCTATTCTAGTTGTAGGTTGTATTACCTATTCTAGTTGTAGGTTGTGTTACCTATTCTAGTCTAGTTGTAGGTTGTATTACCTATTCTAGTTGTAGGTTGTGTTACCTATTCTAGTTGTAGGTTGTATTACCTATTCTAGTTGTAGGTTGTATTACCTATTCTAGTTGTAGGTTGTATTACCTATTCTAGTTGTATTACCTATTCTAGTTGTAGGTTGTATTACCTATTCTAGTTGTATTACCTATTCTAGTTGTAGGTTGTGTTACCTATTCTAGTTGTAGGTTGTATTACCTATTCTAGTTGTATTACCTATTCTAGTTGTATTACCTATTCTAGTTGTAGGTTGTATTACCTATTCTAGTTGTAGGTTGTATTACCTATTCTAGTTGTATTACCTATTCTAGTTGTAGGTTGTATTACCTATTCTAGTTGTAGGTTGTATTACCTATTCTAGTTGTAGGTTGTATTCTATTCTAGTTGTATGTTGTGTTACCTATTCTAGTTGTAGGTTGTATTACCTATTCTAGTTGTAGGTCGTGTTACTGTAAAGGCAAATGTCCGTCCTCTGATGGACAATAAGCTTCCATTCAATTCTACTAAACTACTATTCTATTCTATTTCAATGCCGAACATATCAGCGTATCTGTCTCTGTGGTGGACAGACTGTATGGTAGTAGGTATATTGGTGTTTAAATGGTAACATGTCAGCGTGTCTCTGTGGTGGACAGACTGTATGGTAGTAGGTATATTGGTGTTTAAATGGTAACATGTCAGCGTATCTGTGGTGGACAGACTGTATGGTAGTAGGTGTATTGGTGTTTAAATGGTAACATGTCAGCGTGTCTCTGTGGTGGACAGACTGTATGGTAGTAGGTGTATTGGTGTTTAAATGGTAACATGTCAGCGTATCTGTCTCTGTGGTGGACAGACTGTATGGTAGTAGGTATATTGGTGTTTAAATGGTAACATGTTTCCCTTCCTGCAGCGTGTCTGTCTCTGGCAGGAGCGTGGTCATCAAGGGACAGGCTGTACATCACCTGGCTCAGCCCTGCACTGTGGTCTGTGGGAACATCACAAGGTACCGGCTCAAACCCCTAGTCTATAACATCACAAGGTACCGGCTCAAACCTTTCTATAACATCACAAGGTGGTCAAATGTTTAACCACAAGGTACCTGCAAACCTCTAGTCTATAACATCACAAGGTACCGGCTCAAACCTCTAGTCTATAACATCACAAGGTACCTCAAACCTCTAGTCTATAACATCACAAGCAGGAGCCGGCTCAAACCCCTGTCTATAACATCACAAGGTACCGGCAAACCCCTCTATAACATCACAAGGTACCGGTCTATAACGGCTAAACCCCTAGTCTGTACATCACAAACCTCTAGTCTATAACATCACAAGGTACCGGCTCAGCCCTAGCTATAACATCACAAGGTACCGTCAAACCTCTAGTCTATAACATCACAAGGTACCGGTAAACCGGTCTCAAACCCAAACCTAGTCTATAACATCACAAGGTACCGGCTCAAACCTCTAGTCTATAACATCACAAGGTACCGGCTCAAACCCCTAGTCTATAACATCACAAGGTACCGGTCTCAAACCCTAGTCTATAACATCACAAGGTACCGGCTCAAACCTCTAGTCTATAACATCACAAGGTACCGGCTCAAACCTCTAGTCTATAACATCACAAGGTACCGGCTCAAACCCCTAGTCTATAACATCACAAGGTACCGGCTCAAACCTCTAGTCTATAACATCACAAGGTACCGGCTCAAACCCCTAGTCTATAACATCACAAGGTACCGGCTCAAACCCCTAGTCTATAACATCACAAGGTACCGGCTCAAACCTCTAGTCTATAACATCACAAGGTACCGGCTCAAACCTCTAGTCTATAACATCACAAGGTACTCAAACCTCTAGTCTATAACATCACAAGGTACCGGCTCAAACCTCTAGTCTATAACATCACAAGGTACCGGCTCAAACCTATCTATAACATCACAAGGTACCGGCTCAAACCCCTAGTCTATAACATCACAAGGTACCGGCTCAAACCTCTAGTCTATAACATCACAAGGTACCAAACCTCTAGTCTCAAACCAGCTCAAACCTAGTCTATAACATCACAAGGTACCGACTCAAACCTCTAGTCTATAACATCAAAGGTACCTCAAACCTCTAGTCTATAACATCACAAGGTACCGGCTCAAACCTCTAGTCTATAACATCACAAGGTACCGGCTCAAACCTCTAGTCTATAACATCACAAGGTACCGGCTCAAACCTCTAGTCTATAACATCACAAGGTACCGGCTCAAACCCCTAGTCTATAACATCACAAGGTACCGGCTCAAACCTCTAGTCTATAACAAACCTCAAACCCCTAGTCTATAACATCACAAGGTACCGGCTCAAACCCTGAAACCTAGTCTATAACATCACAAGGTACCGGCTCAAACCTCTAGTCTATAACATCACAAGGTACCAGCTCAAACCCCTAGTCTATAACATCACAAGGTACCGGCTCAAACCTCTAGTCTATAACACAAGGTACCTCTCAAACCTCTAGTCTATAACATCACAAGGTACCGGCTCAAACCTCTAGTCTATAACATCACAAGGTACCGGCTCAAACCCCTAGTCTATAACATCACAAGGTACCGACTCAAACCTCTAGTCTATAACATCACAAGGTACCGGCTCAAACCTCTAGTCTAGTCACTCACCTCACCCCCTTTCACCCCCTAGGCTAGTGGTTAGTGGCAGGAGAGCCTTGTGGTTAGTGCATTGGACTAGTAACCGGAAGGTTGCAAGATCAAATCCTGAGCTGACAAGGTAAAAAAAAAATCTGTCGTTCTGCCTCTGAACAAGGCAGTTAACCCACTGTTCCTAGGCCGTCATTGTAAATAAGAATTTGTTCTTAACTGACTCCCTGTCACACCTGAGTTCCAAAGCGTATTCTCTCTGTGTAGTTCTAAGGAACCCTGTCACACCTGAGTTCCAAAGCGTATTCTCTCTGTGTAGTTCTAAAGAACCCTGTCACACCTGAGTTCCAAAGCGTATTCTCTCTGTGTAGTTCTAAAGAACCCTGTCACACCTGAGTTCCAAAGCGTATTCTCTCTGTGTAGTTCTAAAGAACCCTGTCAAAGAACCCAGAGTTCCAAAGCGTATTCTCTCTGTGTAGTTCTAAAGAACCCTGTCACACCAGAGTTCCAAAGCGTATTCTCTCTGTGTAGTTCTAAAGAACCCTGTCACACCTGAGTTCCAAAGCGTATTCTCTCTGTGTAGTTCTAAAGAACCCTGTCACACCAGAGTTCCAAAGCGTATTCTCTCTGTGTAGTTCTAAAGAACCCTGTCACACCTGAGTTCCAAAGCGTATTCTCTCTGTGTAGTTCTAAAGAACCCTGTCACACCTGAGTTCCAAAGCGTATTCTCTCTGTGTAGTTCTAAAGAACCCTGTCACACCTGAGTTCCAAAGCGTATTCTCTCTGTGTAGTTCTAAAGAACCCTGTCACACCTGAGTTCCAAAGCGTATTCTCTCTGTGTAGTTCTAACATACTGCTGGACGAGCGGCTGCAGCCCAAGCTGTCTGATTTTGGGACGGCCCGTCTCAGACCCCACTCCGTCAGTCAGAGCTGCACCGTTACCTTGGATACGACCTTCGGAACCCTGGGCTACCTGCCGGAGGAATACATACGAGACGGAAAGCTGTCTGTCAGTCTGGACGTGTTCAGCTTGGGAGTGGTGAGTTAGGGAGCGCGTGACAAAACAATACTCTTTCAACAGACGTGTTCAGTTTGGGAGTGGTGAGTTAGGGAGCGCGTGACAAAACAATACTCTTTCAACAGACGTGGTCTTTGTCAGCTACTTGCGACTAATACTAGATAAACTGATCTGAATGCCAGAACACAGCTGTTTGTGAATTGCTTGGATGTCTATGACCAGAACCTGTTAATAAGAAGCTATTTGTTCTTTAGGTTATAATGGAAATGATAACGGGACGGAAAGCTAGAGAGGAGACTCCTAAACACACCCTGCTGGTAAGACTAGAATTGCACATTGTATTGAAATGCTTGCTAAACACATGAAATAATGTTGTGTTGCTGGATACATGCGCTCTGGTTCATCCTCCCTCCCTCCCGTCCAGAGAAACGTCCTACGTGGAGAGGTAGAGGACACTGGCAGTGTAGACTCCTGTCTTCAGTATCTGGACCCGAGAGCTGGTCTTTGTCCCCACTCTATGTCCTTTACCTTGTTGCGTCTAGCCCTGGACTGCACCTCTACACGACCACGCAACAGACCCACCATGGAGAATGTGAGTCGACTCAATACAATTCAATGCAATCAGGTTTAATTTACTTCATTTCAATTCTACTTTACTGAGTTGGGTAAATGTGAGAATAGGGACATGAACCTGACTTTTAGAGTCAAGGTTCAGGGTAGGACTGTTTGTTTGATTTTCCACTGAATCAGACCTGAATCAGACCTGAATCAGACCTGAATCAGACCTGAATCAGACCTGAATCAGACCTGAATCAGACCTGAATCAGACCTGAATCAAACCTGAATCAGACCTGAATCAGACCTGAATCAGACCTGAATCAGACCTGAATCAAACCTGAATCAGACCTGAATCAGACCTGAATCAGACCTGAATCAGACCTGAATCAGACCTGAATCAGACCTGGGCAGAAAATAGTTGTATTTTGTAGTTTGTTTGAAAATGCCAACTTTTGAAATACTTGAGCTAGTCGAAGATAGTTTAGGTAGAGTTATAGACTAACTACCTATAGACTGTAACTACCTATAGACTGTAACTACCTATAGACTGTACCACCCTGCATACCACCCAGCATATCACCCGGCATACCACCCTGCATACCACCCAGCATATCACCCTGCATACCACCCAGCATACCACCCTGTATACCACCCAGCATACCACCCTGCATACCACCCAGCATACCACCCTGCATACCACCCTGCATACCACCCTGCATATCACCCTGCATACCACCGTGCATACCACCCAGCATATCACCCTGCATACCACCCAGCATATCACCCTGCATACCACCCTGCATACCACCCAGCATACCACCCAGCATACCACCCTGCATATCACCCTGCATACCACCGTGCATACCACCCAGCATATCACCCTGCATACCACCCAGCATACCACCCTGCATACCACCTAGCATACCACCCTGCATACCACCCTGCATACCACCCTACATCCCACTGCTGGCTTGCTTCTGGAGCTAAGCAGGGTTGGTCCTGGTCTGTCCCTGGATGGGAGACCAGATGCTGCTGGAAGTGGTGTTGGAGGGACAGTAGGGGGCACTCTTTCCTCTGGTCTAAAAATAAATATCCCAATCCCCCAGGACGGTAGTTGGGGACACTGCCCTGTGTAAGGTGCTGTCTTTCGGATGGGACGTTAAACAGGTGTCTGAGGTCATTAAAGATCCCATGGCACTTATCGTAAGAGTAGGGGTGTTAACCCCGGTGTCCTGGCTAAATTCACAATCTGGCCTTCATACCATCGTGGTCACCTAATCATCCCCAGCTAACAATTGGCTCATTCCTCCCCCTCCTCTCCCCTGTAACTATTCCCCAGGTTGTTGCTGTACATGAGAATGTGTTCTCAGTCAACCTACCGGGAAAAATTAATAAAATATCTATGCAATTACCAAATTATTATGTAACAAAATGCAAATACAAGGTAATTACAGTTGTTTTCCTGCGGCACAAGAACAGTTTAATGTTCAACGGTACTGAGAATGTTAACAGTAACAAAATATGGCTATTAAGTGTCGAAAGCCAACGAAATATCCCAAAACCGCCTTCTCAAATCAACCACAGCCAAGGTAGGTGGGAAAGTCATGTTAGTTTATATTCTGAGTAAAGTATCCCTTTAAAGATGGTGTAGTGTATGTTTCAAACAAGAACACTTCCTGTCAGACGGACAAAGAGGTTCGACGTTGTTTGCAAATGGATTTGAATTACTCTGCAGTATTTTTCAGGTATTATAAAATGAATTGCAGCTTTCAACCTTTTCAGTGGCCTGTTGAAAGAGTCATACAGTACAGATGTAGGATCTTAGTTTGAGCCAGTTTGCTACAGCAGGAAAATAATCCTATTATGTGGATTATCGTTTAATGGACATTTTTGTATTGTTGGACACATTTTTTCATGAGGGCAAATCAAATCTGAAATGTTAAAGTCAATATTACAAACTTTAGACGCCTTTTCAAATCTCAAATACACTACAAGTTTGCATTTTCTGCTGTGCAGGAAAATTCTCAGCAACAAAAGTGTGATCAAAGTAAGATCCTACATCTGTAGTTGAGCATCACAACTTATACTTATCTGTAAAAAATATATAGAATTGGTTTGACTTGATAATGTACACCTGGGGCAATGACATTCAGGAGATTGGACATTTACAGAATGTTCACGTAGAAATGTATTGTGTAGATGAAATATGACTGTCATATTGGAATAGGATAGGAGATTGGGCTCTATTCATTCTATTTCTATCCTCAACATACAGTTCTAGATACAGCCCTGTCATTAGTTGAAGACAGCCAATCCAACATGCAGTTCTAGATACAGCCCTGTCATTAGTTGAAGACAGCCAATCCAACATACAGTTCCTGATACAGCCCTGTCATTAGGTGAAGACAGCCAATCCAACATGCAGTTCTAGATACAGCCCTGTCATTAGGTGAAGACAGCCAATCCAACATGCAGTTCTAGATACAGCCCTGTCATTAGGTGAAGACAGCCAATCCAATAGTTTCTGAAATGTAGTCACTTCCTGAGATCTGTATTCAAATAGTTATTTTAAAGTAGTCATTTTTTGAGGATCTGTTTTCAAGTAGTTGTAGTCATCTCCAAAGTAACTCTTTGTTTCCTGAAAGCATCGTTAGAACTAGAGTTCTCTTAGGTCTGGACTGAATACTGTAGCTAGGTGAACACTGTAGCTAGGTGAATACTGTAGCTAGGTGAATACTGTAGCTAGGTGAATACTGTAGCTAGGTGAATACTGTAGCTAGGTGAATACTGTAGCTGGGTGAATACTGTAGCTAGGTGAATACCGTAGCTAGGTGAATACCGTAGCTAGGTGAATACTGTAGCTAGGTGAATACTGTAGCTAGGTGAATACTGTAGCTAGGTGAATACCGTAGCTAGGTGAATACTGTAGCTAGGTGAATACTGTAGCTAGGTGAATACTGTAGCTAGGTGAATACTGTAGCTAGGTGAATACCGTAGCTAGGTGAATGCCGTAGCTAGGTGAATACTGTAGCTAGGTGAATACTGTAGCTAGGTGAATACTGTAGCTAGGTGAATACTGTAGCTAGGTGAGGGGCTGACTAGACAAATGAGAACTGAAGTCATTTACAGCCTCTCGACATCTGTGGACTTAGTAAATATTGACTTTATGAGTTATACTCGATGACTGCTTTTATTTACAGGTAAATCATTGATAGCACATTGTCTTTTACAGTAATGAAATGGGTGATCTCCCCCAACCTACCTGTTCCAGGTGTTACAGGTATTGAGCCAGCTGCTTCCCCTGCCGTGCCCACCTGAAGACCAGCCCCACACGCTGACCGACGAGGCCCCAGCTCCCCCTGCCTCTCCTGCCCAGACGGGACAGGGCCCCAGCTCCAACCCCAGCCCCAGTGTGCCTGTGGAGGATGATGAGCTGCACAGTTACCCCGTTGAGAACCCACAGCCAGCTCCAGCTCAGGGAGGGCCCTGTGAGTGTAGCCAGTCAGAGGTCACCTATCTGGGCAGTGGGGAGCGGAGCAGACACCTGTCACTGGAGGGGCTGGGGAAAGAGCAGCGCTAGGGGCTGATGAGGCTGACCAGAGCCTACAGACCAATGGAGAGCCAGTGGATCTTTACGGTAGCTGGCCAGTCCAATGTAGCTGTTCAGCTGAGGTGAATGGACTGGGCTGTGAGGACTGTAGAGCCAATGGGTTTACTCCCTGCCCCTCAGACCTCCCTCAAGGCAAGTATTATGTTTGGGACCAGGAGTTATACCTCACCACCTTACCTAACCAGGTTTAAGCCCAAGGCCCTACCTATAGACTATAACTACCTATAGACTGTAACTACCTATAGACTGTAACTACCTATAGACTGTAAATCCCTATAGACTGTAACTACCTATAGACTAATTACCTATAGACTATAACTACATATAGACTATAAATCCCTATAGACTAACTACCTATAGACTAACTACCTATAGACTAACTACCTATAGACTATAACTACCTATAGACTATAACTACCTATTGACTGTAACTACCTATAGACTATAACTACCTATAGACTGTAACTACCTATAGACTGTAACTATAGACTGTAACTCCCTATAGACTGTAACTCCCTATAGACTGTACCTACCTATAGACTGTAACTACCTGCAGACTGTAACTACCTATAGACTAACTACCTATAGACTATAACTACCTATAGACTAACTATCTATAGACTGTAACTCCCTATAGACTGTAACTACCTATAGACTGTAACTACCTATAGACTAACTACCTATAGACTATAACTACCTACCTATAGACTAACTACCGATAGACTATAACTCCATATAGACTAACTACCTATAGACTATAACTACCTATAGACTATAACTCCCTATAGACTGTAACTACCTATAGACTAACTACCTATAGACTGTAACTACCTATAGACTGTAACTACCTATAGACTAACTACCTATAGACTGTAACTACCTATAGACTAACTACCTATAGACTGTAACTACTTGTAGACTATAACTACCTATAGACTGACTGTAACTACCTATAGACTGTAACTACCTATAGACTGTAACTACCTATAGACTGTAACTACTACCTATAGACAGTAACTACTACCTATAGACTGTAACTACCTATAGACTGTAACTACTACCTATAGACTGTAACTACCTATAGACTAACTACCTAACTACCTATAGACTATAACTACCTATAGACTGTAACTACTACCTATAGACTGTACTACTATAGACTGACTAACTACCTATAGACTGTAACTACCTATAGACTATAACTACCTATAGACTATAACTACCTATAGACTATAACTACCTATAGACTAACTACCTATAGACTGTAACTACCTATAGACTGTAACTACCTCTATACTAACTACCTATAGACTGTAACTACCTCTAGACTAACTACCTATAGACTGTAACTACCTCTAGACTAACTACCTATAGACTATAACTACTACCTCTAGACTAACTACCTATAGACTATAACTCCCTATAGACTAACTACCTATAGACTGTAACTACCTATAGACTAACTACCTATAGACTATAACTCCCTATAGACTAACTACCTATAGACTGTAACTACCTATAGACTGTAACTACCTCTATACTAACTACCTATAGACTGTAACTACCTCTAGACTAACTACCTATAGACTGTAACTACCTCTAGACTAACTACCTATAGACTGTAACTACCTCTAGACTAACTACCTATAGACTGTAACTCCCTATAGACTGTAACTACCTATAGACTGTAACTACCTATAGACTGTAACTACCTATAGACTGTAACTACCTATAGACTGACTAACTACCTATAGACTAACTACCTATAGACTGTAACTACCTATAGACTAACTACCTATAGACTGTAACTAACTACCTGTAGACTACTACCTATAGACTGTAACTACTAGACTAAACTACCTATAACTACTGACTGTAACTACCTATAGACTGTAACTACCTATAGACTGTAACTACCTATAGACTGTAACTACTACCTATAGACTGTAACTATAGACTACCTATAGACTAACTACCTATAGACTGTAACTACCCTATAGACTGTAACTACTAACCTATAGACTAACTACCTATAGACTAACTACCTATAGACTAACTACCTATAGACTATAACTACCTATAGACTGTAACTACTACCTATAGACTGTAACTACTATAGACTGTAACTACCTATAGACTGTAACTACCTATAGACTATAACTACCTATAGACTAACTACCTATAGACTAACTACCTATAGACTATAACTACCTATAGACTAACTACCTATAGACTGTAACTACCTCTAGACTAACTACCTATAGACTGTAACTACCTAGACTAACTACCTATAGACTGTACTACCTATAGACTGTAACTACCTCTAGACTAACTACCTATAGACTGTAACTACCTCTAGACTGTAACTACCTAACTACCTACCTATAGACTGTAACTACCTCTAGACTAACTACCTATAGACTATAACTCCCTATAGACTAACCCTATAGACTGTAACTACCTATAGACTGTAACTACCTATAGACTAACTACTACTACCTATAGACTGTAACTACCTATAGACTAACTACCTATAGACTAACTACCTCTAGACTAACTACCTATAGACTGTAACTACCTCTAACTACCTATAGACTGTAACTACCTCTAGACTAACTACCTATAGACTATAACTACCTCTAGACTAACTACCTATAGACTATAACTAACCCTATAGACTAACTACCTATAGACTGTAAGACTAACTACCTATAGACTGTAACTACCTATAGACTGAACTAACTACCCTATAGACTGTAACTAACTACTACCTATAGACTGTAACTACCTATAGACTGTAACTACCTCTAGACTAACTAACTAACTCCCTATAGACTATAGACTGTAACTACCTCTAGACTAACTACCTATAGACTGTAACTACCTATAGACTAACTACCTATAGACTGTAACTACCTATAGACTACCTATAGACTAACTACCTATAGACTGTAACTACCTATAGACTGTAACTACCTATAGACTGTAACTACCTATAGACTGTAACTACCTATAGACTGTAACTACCTATAGACTGTAACTACCTATAGACTAACTACCTATAGACTGTAACTACCTATAGACTAACTACCTATAGACTGTAACTTGACTGTAGACTATAACTACCTATATAGACTGACTGTAACTACCTATAGACTGTAACTACCTATAGACTGTAACTACCTATAGACTGTAACTACCTATAGACTGTAACTACTACCTATAGACTACCTAACTACTACCTATAGACTGTAACTACCTATAGACTGTAACTACTACCTATAGACTGTAACTACCTATAGACTAACTACCTATAGACTGTAACTACCTATAGACTGTAACTACCTATAGACTGTACTACCTATAGACTAACTACCTATAGACTGTAACTACCTATAGACTAACTAACTACCTATAGACTATAACTACCTATAGACTAACTACCTACTAACCTATAGACTGTAACTAAGACTAACTACCTATAGACTGTAACTACCTATAGACTGACTAACTACCTATAGACTATAACTACCTAACTACCCTATAGACTGTAACTACCTCTAACTACCTATAGACTAACTACCTATAGACTGTAACTACCTATAGACTGTAACTACCTCTAGACTAACTACCTATAGACTGTAACTACCTCTAGACTAACTACTACCTATAGACTAACTACCTATAGACTCTACCTATAGACTAACTACTACTATAGACTGACTAACTACCTATAGACTAACTACCTATAGACTATAACTCCCCTATAGACTAACTACCTATAGACTGTAACTACCTATAGACTGTAACTACCTCTAGACTAACTACCTATAGACTGTAACTACCTCTAGACTAACTACCTATAGACTGTAACTACCTATAGACTAACTACCTATAGACTGTAACTACCTCTAGACTAACTACCTATAGACTATAACTCCCTATAGACTAACTACCTATAGACTAACTACCTATAGACTAACTACCTATAGACTAACTACCTATAGACTAACTACCTATAGACTGTAACTACCTATAGACTAACTACCTATAGACTGTAACTACCTATAGACTAACTACCTATAGACTATACCTATAGACTAACTACCTATAGACTGTAACTACCTCTAGACTAACTACCTATAGACTGTAACTACCTCTAGACTAACTACCTAACTACCTATAGACTGTAACTACCTCTAACTACCTATAGACTGTAACTACCTATAGACTATAACTCCCTATAGACTAACTACCTATAGACTGTAACTACTACCTATAGACTAACTACCTATAGACTATAACTCCCTATAGACTAACTACCTATAGACTGTAACTACCTCTATACTAACTACCTATAGACTGTAACTACCTCTATACTAACTACCTATAGACTGTAACTACCTCTATACTAACTACCTATGGACTGTAACTACCTCTAGACTAACTACCTATAGACTGTAACTACCTCTAGACTAACTCCCTATAGACTGTAACTACCTATAGACTGTACCTACCTATAGACTGTAACTACCTATAGACTGTAACTACCTATAGACTGTAACTACCTCTATACTAACTACCTATAGACTGTAACTACCTCTAGACTAACTACCTATAGACTAACTACCTATAGACTAACTACCTATAGACTGTAACTCCCTATAGACTAACTACCTATAGACTGTAACTACCTATAGACTGTAACTACATATAGACTGTAACTACCTATAGACTATAACTACCTATAGACTATAACTCCCTATAGACTAACTACCTTATAACTACCTATAGACTAACTAGACTTATAGACTAACTACCTATAGACTGTAACTACCTCTAGACTATAGACTAACTACCTCTATAGACTAGAACTACCTATAGACCGTAACTACCTATAGACTAACTACCTATAGACTGTAACTACCTATAGACTGTAACTACCTATAGACTAACTACCTATAGACTAACTACCTATAGACTGTAACTACCTATAGACTGTAACTCCCTATAGACTAACTACCTATAGACTATAACTACCTATAGACTAACTACCTATAGACTGTAACTCCCTATAGACTAACTACCTATAGACTGTAACTACCTATAGACTGTAACTACATATAGACTGTAACTACCTATAGACTATAACTACCTATAGACTATAACTCCTATAGACTAACTACTTATAGACTAACTACCTATAGACTAGAACTACCTATAGACCGTAACTACCTATAGACTAACTACCTATAGACTGTAACTACCTATAGACTGTAACTACCTATAGACTAACTACCTATAGACTAACTACCTATAGACTGTAACTACCTATAGACTGTAACTCCCTATAGACTAACTACCTATAGACTATAACTACCTATAGACTATAACTACCTATAGACTATAACTCCCTATAGACTAACTACCTATAGACTGTAACTCCCTATAGACTAACTACCTATAGACTATAACTCCCTATAGACTAACTACCTATAGACTGTAACTACCTATAGACTAACTACCTATAGACTAACTACCTATAGACTGTAACTACCTGTAGACTGTAACTCCCTATAGACTAACTACCTATAGACTAACTACCTATAGACTAACTACCTATAGACTATAACTCCCTATAGACCAACTACCTATAGACTGTAACTACCTATAGACTAACTACCTATAGACTAACTACCTATAGACTATAACTCCCTATAGACTAACTACCTATAGATGAACTACCTATAGACTAACTACCTATAGACTAACTACCTGTAGACTGTAACTACCTATAGACTATAACTCCCTATAGACTATAACTACCTATAGACTGTAACTACCTATAGACTGTAACTACCTATAGACTGTAACTACCTATAGACTGTAACTCCCTATAGACTAACTACCTTTAGACTATAAGCACCTATAGACTGTAACTCCCTATAGACTAACTACCTATAGACTGTAACTCCCTATAGACTAACTACCTATAGACTATAACTACCTATAGACTGACTGTAACTACCTATAGACTGTAACTACCTATAGACTTTAACTCCCTATAAACTAACTACCTATAGACTAACTACTTATAGACTATAACTACCTATAGACTAACTACCTATAGACTAACTCCCTATAGACTGTAACAAGGACCTGGAGTTTATCCAGGTCTGGTCAAAGGATCAAGGAAAAACACTGTTTTACTGTTTTAGCTTTAGAACCTGGTTGTATAAAAATCAAGATTTCAGAGAAAATTTCTTCATTACACAGCAGCCAATGTTGAGTCAGAGTCACATACTGGTTTAATTCGAATTGTTCTGTCTATGTTACAGGTGACCTCAGCTTCTCTTCCCTCCGTATAGTGGACAACCCTGCCAAGCAGAGAATGATGAATAAGATTGATCTGTACAACAGAGGCCTCCTCAGAACAGAGACAAAGCTCCAACTCTCTGTCTCCATGACCACCCAGGAGTGACAAAGCTACAGAGGAACAACTCTCTGTCTCCATGACCACCCAGGAGTGACAAAGCTACAGAGGAACAACTCTCTGTCTCCATGACCACCCAGGAGTGACAAAGCTACAGAGGAACAACTCTCTGTCTCCATGACCACCCAGGAGTGACAAAGCTACAGAGGAACAACTCTCTGTCTCCATGACCACCCAGGAGTGACAAAGCTACAGAGGAACAACTCTCTGTCTCCATGACCACCCAGGAGTGACAAAGCTACAGAGGAACAACTCTCTGTCTCCATGACCACCCAGGAGTGACAAAGCTACAGAGGAACAACTCTCTGTCTCCATGACCACCCAGGAGTGACAAAGCTGATCTAGGATCTGCTTGCCCTCCCCGAATCCTAATCTTAACCATTAGAGGTTAAAAACACAAAACAGACCCCAGACCAGCATCTAGGGCAACTTCACTACTCTAAATGACACATGCATACAGTACATAGCCTGCTGTGAGAGAGGGTTAACTTATCCATATGTCTGACTTAGTCATTGCTGGCCCTGGTTAAATGACCTGGCTCTGGTTAAATGGCCTGGCCACTCAGCCACATGATACTGTAGATGGTTTCAAATCTCCCTTTCTCTAAATGACTGTATGGATCTGGGCTGGTTTCCCAAAAAGCATCGTAGCACTATGATAATCTTTCGTCCATTTAGTTTCAATGGAATTAAAGTTAGTGCTACGATGCTTTTAGGAAATCCAGCCCTGCTATGTGACGAGACGTGATGTTCATTTGGTTGAATGAAAGCAATCTATGTCCTTCGTTGTCAGTAAATTATGCTAAAAAATATATTCTTGTAGAAAGGTATTTATTATCTGCTGACAGATTCCATTTTATATTTCTTATTTATAAAATTAGGATATGATTTATACAGTACTTCTATAATAAAAACATTTTATAAAGTTCATTTAAAATGATGGGTTCATGCAAAAATGTTAGCGTGTAGAAACAGTGGGAAACTAAACCTTGTCCAAAGGCCGCTGACATGGTAAGGAAACCAATGTGTCATTTTGTCATTTGGGTCAACTATCCCTTTACTTATGTTTTGTAAGATGACTTTACATTTTTTCATGCCTTTTATTAATAAAATAAGATTGACAATGTGGGATGAATTCGTTTGAATTATTTGTAGGTAAACAAACTATAGTCCGCTTTCACTGTAATTCACAACTATAACGGCATTCATGATTTAAAATACGATGTTGTGGTATCTGGTAAGACTAATGATAACCAGATGAGACTCATCATGCTGCACCTTACCCCCCAGGCCGGTAGGTGGCGCTTACACGATAGTTTTTTTTTAGGTTGCCTCGGGAAAAAAAGCAAAAGCACTTCCGCTTTTCCACTTCCTTGTTTTTATGTCAGCTGTCAAATTAAATTGACGCGGGAAATAAGCAAAACAAAACAGAAATGTCACAGTTGTGGTGTCCTGTTGGTGACAGAATCCTAGTAGGTTACATTTTACCCGAAAAGAAGGTTAAAAACTCCGAAAATGACGACTCTGATTGGGAAGATGATGATGAGGAGGAGGAAGAAGAAGCACAGCCGGAGTTTCTGGATATGAAAGAGATGGACAGCGTTAGTTCAGGAGGACATGTGTTTAATTCCTCCGTACCGGGCCGAAACGAAGGTGAGTGGTCGTTGACAGATCATCATAGCTTTGATAATGTATAAATTAATCTAACTAGCTAATGGGGTTGTCACTTGCAAAAAAAAAATAGGCATATTTATCTAGCAAACAAGTTGCCAATCATTCGGTGTAAAGGGACTGCGACAGTGTCACTCTTGTCGGTCGAGATTTCTCCTACTGTAGAGACAGGAGCCTACTGTAATTTTATATAGTTTGTTCAATCTGGTTTATCTCTTGTTAGTGACACTAATACACCCACAGAAAGGTGGGTATAATTTGTGGGAAAGTTCCAACAGGAGGAATCTGTAACCAAAAACATGGTAAAGGACAAGGTTGCCAACAAAACAACGCATACAAAGTTGTATAGCGGCAGAATAAGATACCGGGTAGAGAGGGTGGGCTATTTCACTAAGTTTTTTCCACTCAGCGTGTTTAGTCCATAAAAATGTCTGTCCTCTCTCTGGTAGCCTACAAACAAACATTAAGAATAAGCTACGTGGTGAGTTGATGCCTATTCAGCATTTAGTTAACTAGGTGAATTGATCATGCTACTTTTGTATGCGTTGTTTGTTGACAACCTTGTACTTTACCAAGTTTTTGTTACAGATTCCTGTTGGGACGTTCCCACAAATTATACCCACCTCCCACAAAACACTATCATACAATCCACCACGATGAATGCATGCTGATGATCTAGCTAGCTAACGTTAGTCAGCTCAATAACTAACTATCTTGTGTAATTGTTTCATTTTCTATCCCGTGTCCGTTCTAGTTGATTTCCTGGACAGCGTGTCTGGTAAGAGATGCAGAGTACTGGGCCGGTTCAGTCTGAAGGACCCGTGGTGGGAGGCTACCTGCACCGCCCGCGCTGCCAGGGGCAAGCTGGTGCTACGGGGCTACCCTGCCTACCGCCTTCGCTCAGACCTCCAGGGAGGCTCAGACCTCCAGGGAGACCCGGACCACTCTGTCCTGTCTCTGTTCCTCACAGCCTGCGGCGTGGACGCACAGTTTGTCGTCCCCTTCTTTGCTTGGCTGCCGATGGGAAGGAAGTTGGAGTTTGCTAACTTGCAGGAAGTTCTGGCTGAGTTTGAGGAAGGAGAGCAGCACAGAGCTTTGGCACAGCAGATTAAAGCCTTGGTCTCTGTTTCAGGTAGGTGGACGTGGGGGAGAGATACATCTTGACCCTGATCTATAGTGTTTTGGTAATATGAAGTGCTGTGAGTAAAGACCATAGCTGTGTTTGAATACTCCTACCATAACATTCTATACCATACTAACCATACCATACCATACTATACCATTCTATACCATACTATACCATTCTATACCATACTATACCATTCTATACCATACTAACCATACCATACTATACCATACTATACCATTCTATACCATACTAACCATACTAACCATACCATACTATACCATACTATACCATACTATACCATTCTATACCATACTAACCATACCATTCTATACCATACTATACCATTCTATATCATACTATACCATACTAACCATACCATTCTATATCATACTATACCATACTATACCATTCTATACCATACTAACCATACCATACTAACCATACCATACTATACCATACTATACCATACTAACCATACCATTCTATACCATACTATACCATTCTATACCATACTATACCATACTATACCATGCCATTCTATACCATTCTATACCATACTAACCATACCATACTATACCATACTATACCATACTAACCATACCATTCTATACCATACTATACCATTCTATACCATACTATACCATACTAACCATACCATACTATACCATTCTATACCATACTAACCATACTATACCATTCTATACCATACTAACTATACCATTCCATACCATACTATACCAATCTATACTATACTATACCATACTATACCATACTAACTATACCATACTATACCATTCTATACCATACTATACCATTCTATACCATACTAACCATACTATACCATTCTATACCATACTAACCATACTAACTATACCATTCTATACCATTCTATACCATACTAACCATACTATACCATACTAACTATACCATTCTATACCATACTAACCATACTATACCATACTAACTATACCATTCTATACCATACTAACCATACTATACCATACCATTCTATACCATACTAACCATACTATACTATACCATTCTATACCATACTTCACCATACTATACCATACTATACCATACCATACCATACTATACCATTCTATACCATACTAACCATACTATACCATACCATTCTATACCATACTATACCATACCATTCTATACCATACTATACCATATCATTCTATACCATACTATACCATTCTATACCATTCTATACCATACTAACCATACCATTCTATACCATACTAACCATACTATACCATTCTATACCATACTAACCATACCATACTATACTATATGATACCATTCTATACCATACTAACCATACCATTCTATACCATACCATACTATACCATTCTATACCATACTAACCATACTATTTGTGACACAAATTGGGTATGTAGTATGCTTATTAGTCATAGGGGTGCGTTTGTAAATTCCCTCTGGCTATCTACTCCGATTTCAGAGCGCTCTCTGATGAATTTACAAACGCTCAACACCCGTTGAATGTGTCAGTCAATATTGGCAAAAAAAACAAAACATATTTCAATTGTTGCCAGCAGCACAGTTAGTTACAGCAGCACAGTTAGTTACCAGCAGCACAGTTAGTTACCAACGCTCAACACCCGTTGAATCTGACAACGCCCTGAATTTACAAACGCCCAGAGCGCACTCTGGCACTCCCAGATCAAAGTTACGAACACACCCGAAGTCTAGCTAGTAATTTGTTACGCTAACAAGCTAGCAATAGGTTGCATAGCAACAGCATCAGCTTCCAGTAGATGTATGAAGCGCGCTCAACTGAAATGTTACCGTTGGTTTACAGTATACTAACATACAGTATGTTAGTATGGGTATCTGGAACACAGCTCATACTAACATACAGTATGTTAGTATGGGTATCTGGAACACAGCTCATACTAACATACAGTATGTCAGTATGGGTATCTGGAACACAGCTCATACTAACATACAGTATGTTAGTATGGGTATCTGGAACACAGCTCATACTGACATACAGTATGGGTATCTGGAACACAGCTCATACTAACATACAGTATGTTAGTATGGGTATCTGGAACACAGCTCATACTAACATACAGTATGTTAGTATGGGTATCTGGAACACAGCTCATACTAACATACAGTATGTTAGTATGGGTATCTGGAACACAGCTCATACTGACATACAGTATGTTAGTATGGGTATCTGGAACACAGCTCATACTGACATACAGTATGTTAGTATGGGTATCTGGAACACAGCTCATACTGACATACAGTATGTTAGTATGGGTATCTGGAACACAGCTCATGTTAGTATGGGTATCTGGAACACAGCTCATACTAACATACAGTATGTTAGTATGGGTATCTGGAACACAGCTCATACCCATACTAACATACTGTATGTTAGTATCTGGAACACAGCTCATACTGACATACAGTATGGGTATCTGGAACACAGCTCATACTGACATACAGTATGGGTATCTGGAACACAGCTCATACTGACATACAGTATGTTAGTATGGGTATCTGGAACACAGCTCATACTGACATACAGTATGTCAGTATGGGTATCTGGAACACAGCTCATACTAACATACAGTATGGGTATCTGGAACACAGCTCATGTCATCGGTATGTCTGTCAGTTGCAGGGATGCGCGTGACTGCTGCCTCTCTGTACCCCCATGTGATGAGATACCTGCCTACCCTACTGCCCGGGCGCTTCACAGAGCTCCTGAGTCGAGGAAAGAAAAGCCCAAAACATCCTGCGGCACAGGGTGCTACACAGATAGAGGAGGAGGAGGAAGAGGAGGATCTCAGCTTGCTGGCCAAAATAGAGGAGATGATCAAGACGGACGTCTGGAAGCTGGGCTTTAACTATGTAAGCGTAACCTCCTGGCTGGTTGTGGACTGTGGTTGGTTAACATACTTTGTCAACAGTTTCTGTAGTCTGTGATTGGAACAATTAAGCAGGAAGTATCACATCACATCCCTCCAATCTGCCATGAACACTTTGACATAAACTAAAATAAGAAAATAATTCATTATCTTGAGTAATCGCTTCTCACTTTTCCTCTCTCCCCCTCCCTCTCTTTCTCTCTCTTCCCTCCCCCCTACTCCCCTCTCCCTCTCTTTCTCTCCCCTCTCCCTCTTTCTCTTCCCTCTCCCCCTCCCTCCCTTTCTCTCCCCTCTCTCCCCCCTCCCTTTCTCTCCCCTACTCTCTCCCCCTACTCCTTTCTCCCCCTACTCTCTCCCCCTACTCCTTTCTCTCCCCTACTCTCTCCCCCTCTCCTCTCTCTCCTCTCCCCCTACTCCTCTCTCCCCTACTCCTCCCTCCCTCTCCCCCTACAACTCCCTCCCTTTCTCTCCCCCTCCCTCCCTTTCTCTCCCCTCTCCTTTTCTCCCCTACTCCCCCTCCTTCTCTCCCCTCTCCCCCTCCTTCTCTCCCCTACTCCCCCTCTTTCTCTCCCCTCTCCTCCCTCTCCCCTACTCCCCCTCCCTCCTCTCCCCTCTCCCCCTCTCCCCCTCTCCTCTCCCCTCCCCCTCTCCTCCCTTTCTCTCCCTCTCCTCCCTTTCTCTCCCCTCTCCTCCCTCTCCCCTACTCCCCCCTCCCTCTCTCCCCTACTCCCCTCTCTCTAGGTTATGTACAAGGAGTTGAAGGTGGTCCATTGCGAGGCTCAGCTGAGATCCTTCCATGAGTGTAAACTCTTCCAAGAGATCCCTCTGAAGCAGCGTAACGCCCTGCGAGTCTACGACTCTCTGAAGAACCACTGCTACAGGACGGGCAGTACCTACACGGAGCTCCCCACCCTGTGTGACGAGGTCAGGAGAGGGTGTAGCTCCATGGTGGAGGTGGAGGTACGAGGAACACAGAACAAATACGTCTGTCCATTTTGTGTTTTATGTATTGTTTGTTGGTTTGCTTGCTGAGGCAGCTCCATATGGATTTTTTGAATGTCAAATGTAGTTAATTCGTTGGTTCTTTCATTCAGGTGTGGGACGCAGTCCACTTCCTCAAAGAGCTGGGTGTAGTGGTACAGGATCGCCAGAAGGTGGCGCTGCAGAACCTGCATTCTTATGAGACTGGGATAGCTGAGTGCCTACGCTGTCTGGTGCAGGAAGAGCCCTGGGTTATACCTCTGGATGTCATAGAGGTGCTGACTGCTTCAGCTCTGCAGAGGCTGAGGAAGAAGGGAGGGGATGGAGGGAGTAGGGATTATCAAGGTGAAGTGGACTCCGACGCAGAGCGGAAGGCTGATGAGCTGAATGAAAGGTGTGATATGGATGGCAGCGCTGCAGAGACAGACCGTACTAGTACTGCTGTTAGAACAGTCAGTGGATACTCTGTCCCAGACCACATCAAACCAGAACCAGCCCCTACAGACCAGGGCCCTCCTCCAGTAGATTTAGGCCCAGACCAGGGCCCCTCCAGTAGATTTAGGCCCAGACCAGGGCCCTCCTCCAGTAGATTTAGGCCCAGACCAGGGCCCTCCTCCAGTAGATTTAGACCCAGACCAGGTACGTGCAGCAAAGATGATCTGCTTCAATCCGGTGACAGTGATCAGCGGTAAGGGGGGCTGTGGTAAGACCACGGTGGTGAGTCTCGTGTTCAAGGCCGCCTTGCAGCAGAGCCCAGAGAAGGAAGTCAGGAAGGCATGCTGGGACTTTGAAAATGACTCCTTGGGGTCTGAGGCGTGGGAGGAAGCCGATGCGTGGGAGGAAGAAGCCCTGTCGAAGAGTCTCCTCTCTCAGTTAGAGGGGGAGGTAAAGGACGAGAAGAAGTCATCGTCGTGGGTTTTACAGGGAGAGGACGAGGTGTTACTAACAGCACCCACAGGGAGAGCTGCGTCTCTGCTCACCAAGAGGACATGCTTCAAGGCCTACACCCTGCACCAGGTTGGTACAGGAGACAGTTCTGCCCTTAGAATGACTTCTAGAATGGTTCTGACCCAGTTCTGACTATCTGCTATTAGCCGGGTACAGAACAGGTTTCTGAATGGCAAACATTAGCCTGGGTAAAGCTAGAAGTCACATTCTCTGTCCATGTAGGCTTTGTCTCTGTAATAGAAAGGTATCGGTGAGACCAAAATAAACAGCTGAAATGTTTTATCACTTTCATGGTTTACAAAGGATTATTTGTGTAATTTGTAGGTCAAGTTTTCCACTTGTTTTCTGTCAGCGGCCACACTCACCGTGGGCGGCCATATTCACCGTGGGCGGCCACACTCACCGTGGGCGGCCACACTCACCGTGTATCATATTGTTCTAAATGAACCAGTTGAACATCAGTAGTCAGGTCCATGTGTTGTACAGTCGTGGCCAAACATTTTGAGAATGACAAATTATTAATTTTCACAAAGTCTCCTGCCTCAGTTTGTATGATGGCAATTTGCATATACTCCAGAATGTTATGAAGAGTGATCAGATTAATTGCAAAGTCCCTCTTTGCCATGCAAATGAACTGAATCCCCCAAAAAACATTTCCACTGCATTTCAGCCCTGCCACAAAAGGACCAGCTGACATGCTAGTGATTCTCTCGTGCAAGGAAACACGTGCCATCATTGCTTTGCACAAAAAGGACTACACAGGCAAGGATATTGTTGCCAGTAAGATTGCGCCTAAATCAACCATTTATCGAATCATCAAGAACTTCAAGGAGAGCGGTTCAATTGTTGTGAAGAAGGCTTCAGGGCGCCCAAGAAAGTCCAGCAAGCGCCAGGACCGTCTCCTAAAGTAGATTCAGCTGGGGATCGGGGCACCACCAGTACAGAGCTTGCTCAGGAATGGCAGCAGGCAGGTGTGAGTGCATCTGCACACACAGTGTGCGAAGACTTTTGGAGGATGGCCTGGTGTCAAGAAGGGCAGCAAAGAAGCCACTTCTCTCCAGGAAAAACATCAGGGACAGACTGATATTCTGCAAAGGTACAGGGATTGGACTGCTGAGGACTGGGGTAAAGTCATTTTCTCTGATGAATCCCCTTCCCGATTGTTTGGGGCATTAGGAAAAAGCTTGTCTGGAGAAGACAAGGTGAGCGCTACCATCAGTCCTGTGTCATGCCAACAGTAAAGCATCCTGAGACCATTCATGTGTGGGGTTGCTTCTCAGCCAAGGGAGTGGGCTCACTCATTTTGCCTAAAAACACAGCCATGAATAAAGAATGGTACCAACACCTCCTCCGAGAGCAACTTCTCCCAACCATCCAGGAACAGTTTGGTGATGAACAATGGCTTTTCCAGCATGATGGAGCACCTTTCCATAAGGCAAAAGTGATAACTAAGTGGTTCGGGGAACAAAACATCGATATTTTAGGTCCATGGCCAGGAAACTCCCCAGACCTTAATCCCATTGAGATTTTGTGGTCAATCCTCAAGATGCGGGTGGACAAACAAAAACCCACAAATTCTGACAAACTCCAAGCATTGATTATGCAAGAATGGGCTTCCATCAGTCAGGATGTGGCCCAGAAGTTAATTGACAGCAGCCAGGGTGATTGCAGAGGTCTTGAAAAAGAAGGGTCAACTCTTTGTATCAACTTCATGTAATTGTCAATAAAAGCCTTTGACACTTATGAAATGCTTGTAATTATACTTGTATTCCATAGTAACATCTGACAAAAATATCTAAAGACACTGAAGCAGCAAACTTTGTGAAAATGTATATTTGTGTCAGTCTCAGATTTTGTCCACAACTGTAATAGTACCATTTCCAGAGGTCACAGATATCTAACCCCTCCCTCCTGTTCACTTTCCCTGTCACCCCTCCCTTTCAGGTTCAGTGTGGAGTTTCACAGATACCTAACCCTCCCTCCTGTTCACTCTTCCCTGTCACCCCTCCCTTTCAGGTAGTGTGGAGTTTCACAGATACCTAACCCCTCCCTCCTGTTCACTCTTCCCTGTCACAGGTAGTGTGGAGTTTCACAGATAAACCCCTGGTTCAGTCACCCCTCCCTTTCAGGTGTGGAGTTTCACAGCATCTGTTCACTCTTCCCTGTCACAGGTAGTGTGGAGTTTCACAGATACTTCCTGTTCATGGCCTGGTGTCAGGTAGTGGCAGTTTCAAGATACCTAACCCACTTTCCAGGAAAACATCAGGTAGTGTGGAGTTTCTGATATTCTGTTCACTCTTCCCTGTCACCCCTCCCTCTCAGGTAGTGTGGAGTTTCACAGATACCTAACCCCTCCCTCCTGTCTCTTCCCTGTCACCCCTCCCTCTCAGGTAGTGTGGAGTTTCACAGATATCCCCTCCCTCCTGTTCATTGTTTGTGGGTTTCAGGAAAAACTTGTCCCCCTCCCTTTCAGGTAGTGTGACACAGATAGCGCTAACCCCTCCCTCCTGTGTCAGTTTCAACAGATATCTAACCCCTCCCTGAGACCCCTTCAGGTAGTGTGGAGTTTCACAGATATCTAACCCCTCCCTCCTGTCACCCCTCTCTCTCAGGTAGTGTGGCTTTCACAGATATCTAACCCCTCCCTTTGTGTGGAGTTTCCTAAAAACCCAGGTAGTGAAGTTTCAAGAATCTAACCCCTCCCTCTCAGGTAGTGTGGAGTTTCACAGATATCTAACCCCTCCCTCTCAGGTAGTGTGGAGTTTCACAGATATCTCCCTCCCTCTCAGGTAAGTTTCACAGATTCTAACCCCTCCCTCTCAGGTAGTGTGGAGTTTCACAGATATCAACCCCTCCTCTCAGGTAGTGTGGAGTTTCACAGATATCTAACCCCTCCCTCTCAGGTAGTGTGGAGTTTCACAGATATCTAACCCCTCCCTCTCAGGTAGTGTGGAGTTTCACAGTGATCTAACCCCTCCCTCTCAGGTAGTGTGGAGTTTCACAGAACAAAAGTGTGGAGTTTCACAGATATCTTCCCTCTCAGGTAGTGTGGAGTTTCACAGATATCTAACCCCTCCCTCTCAGGTAGTGTGGAGTTTCCAGATATCTAACCCCTCCCTCTCAGGTTGTGGAGTTTCATTCTTCCCTCCTGTCAATCCTCTCAGGTAGTGTGGAGTTTCACAGATATCTAACCCCTCCCTCTCAGGTAGTGTGGAGTTTCACAGATATCTAAATCCCTCCTGTCACCCCTCCCTCTCAGGTAGTGTGGAGTTTCACAGATATCTAACCCTCCCAGGTAGTGTGGAGTTTCACAGCCATATCTAACCCCTCCCTCCTGTCACCCCCTCCCTCTCAGGTAGTGTGGAGTTTCACAGATATCTAACCCCTCCCTCTCAGGTAGTGTGGAGTTGAAAAGAATCTAACCCTTCCTGTCACCCCTCCCTCTCAGGTAGTGTGGAGTTTCAAGTTTCACAGATATCTAACCCTCCCTCCTGACACCCCTCCCTCTCAAATAGTGTGGAGTTTCACAGATATCTAACCCCTCCCTCCTGGTAGTGTGGAGTTTCAAAAATATCTAACCCCTCCCTCCTTTCAGCCCCTCCCTCTCAGGTAGTGTGGAGTTTCACAGATATCTAACCCCTCCCTCCTTTCACCCCTCCCTCTCAGGTAGTGTGGAGTTTCACAGATATCTAACCCCTCCCTCCTTTCACCCCTCCCTCTCAGGTAGTGTGGAGTTTCACAGATATCTAACCCCTCCCTCCTAGTTCACTATCTTCCCTCCTCACCCCTCCCTCTCAGGTAGTGTGGAGTTTCACAGATATCTAACCCCTCCCTCCTTTCACCCCTCCCTCTCAGGTAGTGTGGAGTTTCACAGATATCTAACCCCTCCCTCCTTTCACCCCTCCCTCTCAGGTTCACAGATATCTAACCCCTCCCTCCTCACCCCTCCCTCTCAGGTAGTGTGGAGTTTCACAGATATCTAACCCCTCCCTCCTTTCACCCCTCCCTCTCAGGTAGTGTGGAGTTTCACAGATATCTAACCCCTCCCTCCTTTCACCCCTCCCTCTCAGGTAGTGTGGAGTTTCACAGATATCTAACCCCTCCCTCCTGTCACCCCTCCCTCTCAGGTAGTGTGGAGTTTCACAGATATCTAACCCCTCCCTCCTGTCACCCCTCCCTCTCAGGTAGTGTGGAGTTTCACAGATATCTAACCCCTCCCTCCTTTCACCCCTCCCTCTCAGGTAGTGTGGAGTTTCACAGATATCTAACCCCTCCCTCCTTTCACCCCTCCCTCTCAGGTAGTGTGGAGTTTCACAGATATCTAACCCCCTCCCTGCTGTCACCCCTCCCTCTCAGGTAGTGTGGAGTTTCACAGATATCTAACCCCTCCCTCCTTTCACCCCTCCCTCTCAGGTAGTGTGGAGTTTCACAGATATCTAACCCCTCCCTCTGTCACCCCTCCCTCTCAGGTAGTGTGGAGTTTCACAGATATCTAACCCCACCCCTCTCCCTCTCAGGTAGTGTGGAGTTTCACAGATATCTAACCCCTCCCTCTCAGGTAGTGTGGAGTTTCACAGATATCTAACCCCTCCCTCTCAGGTAGTGTGGAGTTTCACAGATATCTAACCCCTCCCTGCTCACCCCTCCCTCTCAGGTAGTGTGGAGTTTCACAGATATCTAACCCCTCCCTCTCAGGTAGTGTGGAGTTTCACAGATATCTAACCCCTCCCTCTCAGGTAGTGTGGAGTTTCACAGATATCTAACCCCTCCCTCCTTTCACCCCTCCCTCTCAGGTAGTGTGGAGTTTCACAGATATCTAACCCCTCCCTCCTGTCACCCCTCCCTCTCAGGTAGTGTGGAGTTTCACAGATATCTAACCCCTCCCTCCTGTCACCCCTCCCTCTCAGGTAGTGTGGAGTTTCACAGATATCTAACCCCTCCCTCCTTTCACCCCTCCCTCTCAGGTAGTGTGGAGTTTCACAGATATCTAACCCCTCCCTCCTTTCACCCCTCCCTCTCAGGTAGTGTGGAGTTTCACAGATATCTAACCCCTCCCTCCTGTCACCCCTCCCTCTCAGGTAGTGTGGAGTTTCACAGATATCTAACCCCTCCCTCCTTTCACCCCTCCCTCTCAGGTAGTGTGGAGTTTCACAGATATCTAACCCCCCTCCCTGTCACCCCTCCCTCTCAGGTAGTGTGGAGTTTCACAGATATCTAACCCCTCCCTCTCAGGTAGTGTGGAGTTTCACAGATATCTAACCCCTCCCTGCCTGTCACCCCTCCCTCTCAGGTAGTGTGGAGTTTCACAGATATCTAACCCCTCCCTCCTTTCACCCCCTCTCAGGTAGTGTGGAGTTTCACAGATATCCCCCTCCCTCCTTTCACCCCTCCCTCTCAGGTAGTGTGGAGTTTCACAGATATCTAACCCCTCCCTCCTTTCACCCCTGGTAGTGTGGAGTTTCACAGATATCTAACCCCTCCCTCCTGTCACCCCTCCCTCTCAGGTAGTGTGGAGTTTCACAGATATCTAACCCCTCCCTGCTGTCACCCCTCCCTCTCAGGTAGTGTGGAGTTTCACAGATATCTAACCCCTCCCTCTCAGGTAGTGTGGAGTTTCACAGATATCTAACCCCTCCCTCTCAGGTAGTGTGGAGTTTCACAGATATCTAACCCCTCCCTCCTTTCACCCCTCCCTCTCAGGTAGTGTGGAGTTTCACAGATATCCCCCTCCCTCCTGTCACCCCTCCCTCTCAGGTAGTGTGGAGTTTCACAGATATCTAACCCTCCCTGCTGTCACCCCTCCCTCTCAGGTAGTCAAACACACCCCTCCCTCTCAGGTAGTGTGGAGTTTCACAGATATCTAACCCCTCCCTCCTGTCATATCCCTCCTGTCACCCCTCCTCTCAGGTAGTGTGGAGTTTCACAGATATCTAACCCCTCCCTCCTGTCACCCCTCCCTCTCAGGTAGTGTGGAGTTTCATGCAGGCCAAAAAGGACCCCAGTGGGGCTCCTGAGGAGTGGAAGTTTGCGTGTGTGCGCGTGTTGGTGGTGGACGAGGGCAGTCTGGTGTGTGTTCAGCTCCTCCACTCCGTCCTCACCATGCTCACCAAACACGCACAGCTCAGGAAGTTTGTCATCTTGGGTACGTTCGTTTTTAAGTTCAGGTTTAAGCTGTACATGTTTGACATGTAAAGTGTGATGCCAACACGTGTGTGTGGGTGTGTGTGTGTGTGGGGGGGTGAAGGTGGAACAGAGTTAGGTAAGGTGAAGACTTCCTGTCCTATACAATGGACTTCCTGTCCTTACAAGGGAAACACGATGTGGTCCACTAGACTGCTCGGAATCACTGATCTACAAATCACCTTGTATCCCAATAAACTCCTCCATTATCTGAATGACATTAGACTACACTGCTTATAACCCTGCTAAGATGTTAGGGTTAGGACTTACTGACTGTTTGTCTAGGGGATGCTGTCAGCTGACCACTATCCAGCCAACTCCTTGTCAAATCAAAAAATGTTCTTAATCACATGGTTAGCAGATGTTATTGGTCACATACACATGGTTAGCAGATGTTATTGGTCACATACACATGGTTAGCAGATGTTATTGGTCACATACACATGGTTAGCAGATGTTATTGGTCACATACACATGGTTAGCAGATGTTATTGGTCACATACACATGGTTAGCAGATGTTATTGGTCACATACACATGGTTAGCAGATGTTATTGGTCACATACACATGGTTAGCAGATGTTATTGGTCACATACACATGGTTAGCAGATGTTATTGGTCACATACACATGGTTAGCAGATGTTATTGGTCACATACACATGGTTAGCAGATGTTATTGGTCACATACACATGGTTAGCAGATGTTAATGCGAGTGTAGCGAAATGCTTGTGCTTCTAGTTCCAACAGTGCAGTAATATCTAACAAGTAATCTAACAATTCCCCAACAACTACCTTTTTATAGGGATGGAATGAGATGATGTACATATATGGAGGAACGATGACAGGATGCAATAGATGGTATAAAATACAGTATATACAGTTGAAGTTTACATACACTTAGGTTGGAGTCATTAACTTGTTTTTCAACCACTCCACACATTTCTTGTTAACAAACTATAGTTTTGGCAAGTCGGTTAGGACATCAATTGTTTACAGACAAATTATTTCACTTATAATTCACTGTTTCACAATTCCAGTGGGTCAGAAGTTTACATGCACTAAGTTGACTGTGCCTTTTTAAATAGCTTGGAAAATTCCAGAAAATTATGTCTTGGCTTTAGAAGCTTCTGATAGGCTAATTGACATCATTTGAGTCAATTGGTGGTGTACCTGTGGATGTATTTCAAGGCCTACCTTCAAACTCAGTGCCTCTTTGCTTGACATCATGGGGAAATCAAAAGAAATCAGCCAAGACCTCAGAAAACACATTGTAGACATCCACAAGTCTAGTTCATCCTTGGGAGCAATTTCCAAACGCCTGAAGGTACCACGTTCATCTGTACAAACAATAGTACGCAAGTATAAACGCCATGGGACCACGCATCCCTCATACCACTCAGGAGGGAGACACGTTATGTCTTCTAGATATAAATGTACTTTGGTGTGAAAAGTGCAAATCAATCCCAGAACAACAGCAAAGGAAGATGCTGGAGGAAACAGGTACAACATATCTATATCTACAGTAAAACAAGTCCTATAACCTGAAGGCCGCTCAGCAAGGAAGAAGCCACTGCTCCAAACCCGCCATAAAAGATCCAGACTACGGTTTGCACATGGGGACAAAGATTGTACTTTTTGGAAAAATGTCCTCTGGTCTGATGAAACAAAAATATAACTTTGGCCATAATGACCGTTGTTGTGTTTGGGGGAAAAAGGGGGAGGCTTGCCAGCGAAGAACACCATCCCAACCGTGAAGCACGGGGGTGGCAGCATCATGTTGTGGGGGTGCTTTTCTGCAGGAGGGAATGGTGCACATCACAAAATCGATGCCCAAGTTAAACCATTTAAAGGCAATGCTACCAAATACTAATTGAGTGTATGTAAACTTCTGACCCACTGAGAATGTGATGAAAGAAATAAAAGCTGAAATAAATAATTCTCTACTATTATTCTGACATTTCACAGTCCTAAAATAGTGTTGATCCTAACTGACCAGAAACAGGGACATTTTACTAGGATTAAATGTTTTGTGAATTGTGAAAAACTGAGTTTAAATGTAATTGGCTAAGGTGTATGTAAACTTCCGACTTCAACTGTAGATATGAGTAATGTAAGATATGCCAACATGGTTTAAAGTGACTAGTGAGTCTCTATGAAGGCAGCAGCCTCTGAGTTGGTGATGGCTGTTTAGCAGTCTGATGGCCTTGAGATTGAAAAAAAGCTTTTTTTCAGTCTCTCGGTCCCAGCTTTGATGCACCTGTACTGACCTCAGCTTCTGGATGATAGCGGGGTGAACAGGCAGTGGCTCAGGTGGTTATTGTTCATGATAATCCTTTTGGCCTTCCTGTGACATCGGGTGGTGTAGGTGTCCTGGAGGGCAGGTAGTTTGCCCCCGGTGATGCTTTGTGCAGACCTCACTACCCTCTGGAGAGCCTTACGGTTGTGCAGACCCCACTACCCTCTGGAGAGCCTTACGGTTGTGGGCAGTGCAGTTACTGTACCTGGCAGTGATACAGCCCAACAGGATGCTCTCAATTGTGAATCTTTTAAAGTTTTGTTAGGTGACAAGCCACATTTTTTTTTTCAGCCTCCTGAGGTTGAAGAGGCGCTGCTGCGCCTTCTTCACCACACTGTCTGTGTGGGTGCACCATTTCAGTTTGTCTGTGATGTGTACGCCGAGGAACTTAAAATTTCCACCTTCTCCACTACAGTCCACGATCATCTCCTTTGTTTTGTTGACGTTGAGCGAGAGGTTGTTTTCCTGACACCACACTCTGAGAGCCCTCACCTCCTCCCTATAGGCTGTCTCGTTGTTGGTGGTGATCAAGCCCACTACTGTTGTGTCGTCTGCAGACTTGATGATTGAGTTGGAGGCGTGCATGGCCACACAGTCATGAGTGAACAGGGAGTACAGGAAAGGGCTGAGCACGCACCCCTGTGGGGCCCCAGTGTTGAGGGTCAGCGAAGTGGAAATGTTGATTCCTTACCTTCAGCACCTGGTGGCAGCCCGTCAGGAAGTATGGCCTGTTCCACAGTGTGCCTGTTTGTCTAGGTGATGTGCGTCAGCTGTCCCAGTATCCAGCCAGGAAACACCTTGTATGACCTGTTCCACAGTCTGGGCCGAGCCCATTGGGCCATCGAGATGAGGACCAATCACAGAGCTGAGTCTCAACTGATCGTCGACAACGCCGGACAGTAAATATGGCATTTGGTTTTTTGTCTTTAGTTTCCAAACAAACATATAAATACCACAGTGACTATTTGATAATATAAAATAAAAAGAACCATGAATTAATTCAGTATGTAGATAGAATAAAGTTTAGATACAACTTTGCAAATTCAGATATGAAATTAATTTTCTTTAAAAAAAAAAATGTAATTGTAAATTCTGTAAGATTGTTTATTTGACCTGTTTTTGTCCTGATGCCGTGACCGACCATGAGAAACGAAAAATACTGCGTCTGTCCTTTTAAAAAAAAAAATCAGAATCGCAGAGATGGGGATGAATCGTAGTTTCAGACCGCTCCACTACGACGCCATCTTGGATCTGAATGGAAGCTACACCATGCCCTCTGAAGACAAGAGGTTCATCCTCATCCTGCTGCCCAACACCACCGAGGACTCTGACTATGGTGAGTAACCCGTGGACTCCATCTGAAAACACAGAACTCTACCAATATAATGCAACACAATATGATGTTGTTTTTCAGACCTTCAGGTGGCTATCGAACTCTTATTGAAAGCTGCTCCAGGACTGAAGAATGACGCCACGTCACAGTTCATTGCCTTCAGAAGGTAAGACGAGCATTACACAGTAGAGTGGTCAGACATGTAGAGGTTATCTACACCGTTGATACTATAGGGTCAGTAGAGGGGTTCTCTATACTATAGGGTCAGTAGAGGGGTTCTCTATACCATAGGGTCAGTAGAGGGGTTCTCTATACTATAGGGACAGTAGAGGGGTTCTCTATACTATAGGGTCAGTAGAGGGGTTCTCTATACTATAGGGTCAGTAGAGGGGTTCTCTATACTATAGGGTCAGTAGAGGGTTCTCTATAATATAGGGTCAGTAGAGGGTTCTCTATACTATAGGGTCAGTAGAGGGTTCTCTATACTATAGGGTCAGTAGAGGGGTTCTCTATACTATAGGGACAGTAGAGGGTTCTCTATACCATCGATACTACAGGGACAGTAGAGGGTTCTCTATACCATCGATACTACAGGGACAGTAGAGGGTTCTCTATACTATAGGGACAGTAGAGGGGTTCTCTATACTATAGGGTCAGTAGAGGGGTTCTCTATACTATAGGGTCAGTAGAGGGGTTCTCTATACTATAGGGTCAGTATACTAGGGTCAGTTCTCTATACTATAGGGTCAGTAGAGGGGTTCTCTATACTATAGGGACAGTAGAGGGGTTCTCTATACTATAGGGACAGTAGAGGGGTTCTCTATACTACAGGGTCAGTAGAGGGGTTCTCTATACTATAGGGTCAGTAGAGGGGTTCTCTATACTACAGGGACAGTAGAGGGGTTCTCTATACCATCGATACTACAGGGACAGTAGAGGGGTTCTCTATACCATCGATACTACAGGGACAGTAGAGGGTTCTCTATACTATAGGGACAGTAGAGGGTTCTCTATACTATAGGGTCAGTAGAGGGGTTCTCTATACTATAGGGTCAGTAGAGGGTTCTCTATACTATAGGGTCAGTAGAGGGTTCTCTATACTATAGGGTCAGTAGAGGGTTCTCTATACTATAGGGTCAGTAGAGGGGGTTCTCTATACTACAGGGACAGTAGAGGGGTTCTCTATACTATAGGGACAGTAGAGGGTTCTCTATACTATAGGGTCAGTAGAGGGGTTCTCTATACTATAGGGACAGTAGAGGGGTTCTCTATACTATAGGGTCAGTAGAGGGTTCTCTATACTATAGGGTCAGTAGAGGGTTCTCTATACTATAGGGTCAGTAGAGGGGTTCTCTATACTATAGGGACAGTAGAGGGTTCTCTATACTACAGGGACAGTAGAGGGTTCTCTATACTACAGGGACAGTAGTTCTCTATACCATCGATACTACAGGGACAGTAGAGGGTTCTCTATACTATAGGGACAGTAGAGGGTTCTCTATACTATAGGGACAGTAGAGGGGTTCTCTATACTACAGGGTCAGTAGAGGGGTTCTCTATACTACAGGGTCAGTAGAGGGGTTCTCTATACTATAGGGTCAGTAGAGGGTTCTCTATACTATAGGGACAGTAGAGGGTTCTCTATACTACAGGGACAGTAGAGGGGTTCTCTATACCATCGATACTACAGGGACAGTAGAGGGTTCTCTATACTACAGGGACAGTAGAGGGTTCTCTATACTATAGGGTCAGTAGAGGGGTTCTCTATACTATAGGGTCAGTAGAGGGGTTCTCTATACTATAGGGTCAGTAGAGGGTTCTCTATACTATAGGGTCAGTAGAGGGGTTCTCTATACTATAGGGTCAGTAGAGGGTTCTCTATACTATAGGGTCAGTAGAGGGTTCTCTATACTATAGGGTCAGTAGAGGGTTCTCTATACTATAGGGACAGTAGAGGGGTTCTCTATACTACAGGGACAGTAGAGGGTTCTCTATACCATCGATACTACAGGGACAGTAGAGGGTTCTCTATACTATAGGGTCAGTAGAGGGTTCTCTATACTATAGGGTCAGTAGAGTGGTTCTCTATACTATAGGGTCAGTAGAGTGGTTCTCTATACTATAGGGTCAGTAGAGGGGTTCTCTATACTATAGGGTCAGTAGAGTGGTTCTCTATACTATAGGGTCAGTAGAGTGGTTCTCTATACTATAGGGTCAGTAGAGGGTTCTCTATACTATAGGGTCAGTAGAGGGTTCTCTATACTATAGGGTCAGTAGAGGGGTTCTCTATACTATAGGGTCAGTAGAGGGTTCTCTATACTATAGGGTCAGTAGAGGGGTTCTCTATACTATAGGGTCAGTAGAGGGTTCTCTATACTATAGGGACAGTAGAGGGTTCTCTATACTACAGGGACAGTAGAGGGTTCTCTATACCATCGATACTACAGGGACAGTAGAGGGTTCTCTATACTATAGGGTCAGTAGGGGTTCTCTATACTATAGGGTCAGTAGAGGGGTTCTCTATACTATAGGGTCAGTAGAGGGTTCTCTATACTATAGGGACAGTAGAGGGGTTCTCTATACTATAGGGTCAGTAGAGGGGTTCTCTATACTATAGGGTCAGTAGAGGGTTCTCTATACTATAGGGTCAGTACAGTGGTTCTCTATACTATAGGGACAGTAGAGGGTTCTCTATACTATAGGGACAGTAGAGGGTTCTCTATACTATAGGGTCAGTAGAGGGTTCTCTATACTATAGGGTCAGTAGAGGGTTTCTCTATACTATAGGGACAGTAGAGGGTTCTCTATACTATAGGGTCAGTAGAGGGTTCTCTACCATACACTACAGGGACAGTAGAGGGTTCTCTATACTATAGGGACAGTAGAGGGTTCTCTATACCATCGATACTACAGGGACAGTAGAGGGTTCTCTATACCATCGATACTACAGGGTCAGTAGGGGATTCTCTATACCATCGATACTACAGGGACAGTAGAGGGGTTCTCTATACTACAGGGACAGTAGAGGGGTTCTCTATACCATTGATACTACAGGGACAGTAGAGGGTTCTCTATACCATCTATACTACAGGAACAGTAGAGGGGTTCTCTATACCATTGATACTACAGGGACAGTAGAGGGTTCTCTATACTACAGGGTCAGTAGAGGGGTTCTCTATACCATTGATACTACAGGGACAGTAGAGGGTTCTCTATACCATCGATACTACAGGGACAGTAGAGGGTTCTCTATACCATTGATACTACAGGGACAGTAGAGGGTTTCTCTATTCCATTGATACTACAGGGACAGTAGAGGGTTCTCTATACCATTGATACTACAGGGACAGTAGAGGGGTTCTCTATACTATAGGGTCAGTAGAGGGTTCTCTATACTATAGGGACAGTAGAGGGTTCTCTATACTATAGGGACAGTAGAGGGTTCTCTATACTATAGGGACAGTAGAGGGTTCTCTATACTATAGGGTCAGTAGAGGGTTCTCTATACTATAGGGTCAGTAGAGGGTTCTCTATACTATAGGGTCAGTAGAGGGGTTCTCTATACTATAGGGTCAGTAGAGGGTTCTCTATACTATAGGGTCAGTAGAGGGGTTCTCTATACTATAGGGTCAGTAGAGGGGTTCTCTACACTATAGGGTCAGTAGAGGGGTTCTCTATACCATTGATACTACAGGGACAGTAGAGGGTTCTCTACACTATAGGGTCAGTAGAGGGGTTCTCTATACCATTGATACTACAGGGTCAGTAGAGGGTTCTCTATACCATCTATACTACAGGGACAGTAGAGGGTTCTCTATACTACAGGGTCAGTAGAGGGGTTCTCTATACTACAGGGATAGTAGAGGGTTCTCTATACCATCGATACTACAGGGACAGTAGAGGGTTCTCTATACCATTGATACTACAGGGACAGTAGAGGGGTTCTCTATACCATTGATACTACAGGGACAGTAGAGGGTTCTCTATACTACAGGGACAGTAGAGGGTTCTCTATACTATAGGGTCAGTAGAGGGTTCTCTATACCATCGATACTACAGGGACAGTAGAGGGGTTCTCTATACCATCTATACTACAGGGACAGTAGAGGGTTCTCTATACCATCTATACTACAGGAACAGTAGAGGGTTCTCTATACTACAGGGACAGTAGAGGGGTTCTCTATACCATTGATACTATAGGGTCAGTAGAGGGGTTCTCTATACCATTGATACTACAGGGTCAGTAGAGGGTTCTCTATACCATTGATACTACAGGGACAGTAGAGGGTTCTCTATACCATCGATACTACAGGGACAGTAGAGGGTTCTCTATACTACAGGGACAGTAGAGGGGTTCTCTATACTATAGGGTCAGTAGAGGGGTTCTCTATACCATCGATACTACAGGGACAGTAGAGGGTTCTCTATACTATAGGGACAGTAGAGGGTTCTCTATACTACAGGGACAGTAGAGGGTTCTCTATACCATCGATACTACAGGGACAGTAGAGGGTTCTCTATACCATCTATACTACAGGGACAGTAGAGGGTTCTCTATACTACAGGGACAGTAGAGGGTTTCTCTATACTATAGGGTCAGTAGAGGGATTCTCTATACCATCGATACTACAGGGACAGTAGAGGGGTTCTCTATACTACAGGGACAGTAGAGGGTTCTCTATACCATTGATACTACAGGGACAGTAGAGGGTTCTCTATACCATCTATACTACAGGAACAGTAGAGGGTTCTCTATACCATTGATACTACAGGGACAGTAGAGGGTTCTCTATACTACAGGGTCAGTAGAGGGGTTCTCTATACCATTGATACTACAGGGACAGTAGAGGGGTTCTCTATACCATCGATACTACAGGGACAGTAGAGGGGTTCTCTATACCATTGATACTACAGGGACAGTAGAGGGTTTCTCTATTCCATTGATACTACAGGGACAGTAGAGGGTTCTCTATACCATTGATACTACAGGGACAGTAGAGGGTTCTCTATACTATAGGGTCAGTAGAGGGTTCTCTATACTATAGGGACAGTAGAGGGTTCTCTATACTATAGGGACAGTAGAGGGTTCTCTATACTATAGGGACAGTAGAGGGGTTCTCTATACTATAGGGTCAGTAGAGGGTTCTCTATACTATAGGGTCAGTAGAGGGGTTCTCTATACTATAGGGTCAGTAGAGGGTTCTCTATACTATAGGGTCAGTAGAGGGTTCTCTATACTATAGGGTCAGTAGAGGGGTTCTCTATACTATAGGGTCAGTAGAGGGGTTCTCTATACTATAGGGACAGTAGAGGGTTCTCTATACCATTGATACTACAGGGACAGTAGAGGGGTTCTCTACACTATAGGGTCAGTAGAGGGTTCTCTATACCATTGATACTACAGGGTCAGTAGAGGGGTTCTCTATACCATCTATACTACAGGGACAGTAGAGGGTTCTCTATACTACAGGGTCAGTAGAGGGTTCTCTATACTACAGGGATAGTAGAGGGTTCTCTATACCATCGATACTACAGGGACAGTAGAGGGTTCTCTATACCATTGATACTACAGGGACAGTAGAGGGTTCTCTATACCATTGATACTACAGGGACAGTAGAGGGTTCTCTATACTACAGGGACAGTAGAGGGTTCTCTATACTATAGGGTCAGTAGAGGGTTCTCTATACCATCGATACTACAGGGACAGTAGAGGGTTCTCTATACCATCTATACTACAGGGACAGTAGAGGGTTCTCTATACCATCTATACTACAGGGACAGTAGAGGGGTTCTCTATACTACAGGGACAGTAGAGGGTTCTCTATACCATTGATACTACAGGGACAGTAGAGGGTTCTCTATACCATTGATACTACAGGGACAGTAGAGGGTTCTCTATACCATCGATACTACAGGGAACAGTAGAGGGGTTCTCTATACCAGTAGAGGGTTCTCTATACTATAGGGTCAGTAGAGGGTTCTCTATACCATCGATACTACAGGGACAGTAGAGGGTTCTCTATACTATAGGGACAGTAGAGGGTTCTCTATACTACAGGGACAGTAGAGGGGTTCTCTATACCATTGATACTACAGGGACAGTAGAGGGTTCTCTATACCATCTATACTACAGGGACAGTAGAGGGGTTCTCTATACTACAGGGACAGTAGAGGGGTTCTCTATACTACAGGGACAGTAGAGGGTTTCTCTATACTATAGGGACAGTAGAGGGTTCTCTATACCATCTATACTACAGGGACAGTAGAGGGTTCTCTATACCATCTATACTACAGGGACAGTAGAGGGTTTCTCTATACCATCGATACAAATCAAATCAAATCAAATTTTATTTGTCACATACACATGGTTAGCAGATGTTAATGCGAGTGTAGCGAAATGCTTGTGCTTCTAGTTCCGACAATGCAGTAATAACGAGCAAGTAATCTAACTAACAATTCCAAAAAAAACTACTGTCATACACAGTGTAAGGGGATAAAGAATATGTACATAAGGATATATGAATGAGTGATGGTACAGAGCAGCATAGGCAAGATACAGTAGATGATATCGAGTACAGTATATACATATGAGATGAGTATGTAAACCAAGTGGCATAGTTAAAGTGGCTAGTGATACATGTATTACATAAGGATGCAGTCGATGATATAGAGTACAGTATCAACGTATGCATATGAGATGAACAATGTAGGGTAAGTAACATTATATAAGGTAGCATTGTTTAAAGTGGCTAGTGATATATTTACATCATTTCCCATCAATTCCCATGATTAAAGTGGCTGGAGTAGAGTCAGTGTCATTGACAGTGTGTTGGCAGTAGCCACTCAATGTTAGTGGTGGCTGTTTAACAGTCTGATGGCCTTGAGATAGAAGCTGTTTTTCAGTCTCTCGGTCCCAGCTTTGATGCACCTGTACTGACCTCGCCTTCTGGATGATAGGGGGTGAACAGGCAGTGGCTCGGGTGGTTGATGTCCTTGATGATCTTTATGGCCTTCCTGTAGCATCGGGTGGTGTAGGTGTCCTGGAGGGCAGGTAGTTTGCCCCGGTGATGCGTTGTGCAGACCTCACTACCCTCTGGAGAGCCTTACGGTTGAGGGCGGTGCAGTTGCCATACCAGGCGGTGATACAGCCCGCCAGGATGCTCTCGATTGTGCATCTGTAGAAGTTTGTGAGTGCTTTTGGTGACAAGCCGAATTTCTTCAGCCTCCTGAGGTTGAAGAGGCGCTGCTGCGCCTTCCTCACGATGCTGTCTGTGTGAGTGGATACTACAGGAACAGTAGAGGGGTTCTCTATACTACAGGGACAGTAGAGGGGTTCTCTATACCATTGATACTACAGGGTCAGTAGAGGGGTTCTCTATACTACAGGGACAGTAGAGGGGTTCTCTATACCATTGATACTACAGGGTCAGTAGAGGGGTTCTCTATACTATAGGGTCAGTAGAGGGTTCTCTATACTACAGGGACAGTAGAGGGTTCTCTATACCATTGATACTATAGGGTCAGTAGAGGGTTCTCTATACCATTGATACTACAGGGACAGTAGAGGGTTCTCTATACCATCGATACTACAGGGACAGTAGAGGGGTTCTCTATACTACAGGGACAGTAGAGGGTTCTCTATACTACAGGGTCAGTAGAGGGTTCTCTATACCATCGATACTACAGGGACAGTAGAGGGTTCTCTATACTACAGGGACAGTAGAGGGTTCTCTATACTACAGGGACAGTAGAGGGGTTCTCTATACTACAGGGACAGTAGAGGGTTCTCTATACTACAGGGACAGTAGAGGGTTCTCTATACTACAGGGATAGTAGAGGGTTCTCTATACTACAGGGACAGTAGAGGGGTTCTCTATACTACAGGGACAGTAGAGGGTTCTCTATACTACAGGGACAGTAGAGGGGTTCTCTATACTATAGGGACAGTAGAGGGGTTCTCTATACTATAGGGACAGTAGAGGGTTCTCTATACCATCGATACTACAGGGACAGTAGAGGGTTCTCTATACTACAGGGACAGTAGAGGGTTCTCTATACTACAGGAACAGTAGAGGGTTCTCTATACTACAGGGACAGTAGAGGGTTCTCTATACTACAGGGACAGTAGAGGGTTCTCTATACCATTGATACTACAGGGACAGTAGAGGGTTCTCGATACTATAGGGTCAGTAGAGGGGTTCTCTATACCATCGACACTACAGGGACAGTAGAGGGTTCTCTATACTATAGGGACAGTAGAGGGTTCTCTACCATCGATACTACAGGGTCAGTAGAGGGTTCTCTATACCATCGATACTACAGGGACAGTAGAGGGTTCTCTATACCATTGATACTACAGGGACAGTAGAGGGTTCTCTATACCATTGATACTATAGGGACAGTAGAGGGTTCTCTATACCATCTATACTACAGGAACAGTAGAGGGTTCTCTATACCATTGATACTACAGGGACAGTAGAGGGTTCTCTATACTACAGGGTCAGTAGAGGGTTCTCTATACCATTGATACTACAGGGTCAGTAGAGGGTTCTCTATACTACAGGGTCAGTAGAGGGTTCTCTATATTATAGGGTCAGTAGAGGGTTCTCTATACCATTGATACTACAGGGACAGTAGAGGGTTCTCTATACCATCGATACTACAGGGACAGTAGAGGGGTTCTCTATACCATTGATACTACAGGGACAGTAGAGGGTCTCTATACCATTGATACTACAGGGACAGTAGAGGGTTCTCTATACCATTGATACTACAGGGACAGTAGAGGGGTTCTCTATACTACAGGGACAGTAGAGGGGGGTTCTCTATACTACAGGGACAGTAGAGGGGTTCTCTATACCATTGATACTACAGGGACAGTAGAGGGGTTCTCTATACTATAGGGTCAGTACAGTGGTTCTCTATACTATAGGGACAGTAGAGGGGTTCTCTATACTATAGGGTCAGTAGAGGGGTTCTCTATACCATCGACACTACAGGGACAGTAGAGGGGTTCTCTATACTATAGGGACAGTAGAGGGGTTCTCTATACCATTGATACTACAGGGTCAGTAGAGGGATTCTCTATACCATCGATACTACAGGGACAGTAGAGGGGTTCTCTATACTACAGGGACAGTAGAGGGGTTCTCTATACTACAGGGTCAGTAGAGGGGTTCTCTATACCATTGATACTACAGGGTCAGTAGAGGGGTTCTCTATACCATTGATACTACAGGGACAGTAGAGGGTTCTCTATACCATCTATACTAGGAACAGTAGAGGGTTCTCTATACCATTGATACTACAGGGACAGTAGAGGGGTTCTCTATACTACAGGGTCAGTAGAGGGTTCTCTATACTTGATACTACAGGGACAGTAGAGGGTTCTCTATACCATTGATACTACAGGGACAGTAGAGGGTTCTCTATTCCATTGATACTACAGGGACAGTAGAGGGTTCTCTATTCCATTGATACTACAGGGACAGTAGAGGGGTTCTCTATACCATTGATACTACAGGGACAGTAGAGGGTTCTCTATTCCATTGATACTACAGGGACAGTAGAGGGTTCTCTATACCATCGATACTACAGGGACAGTAGAGGGTTCTCTATGCCATTGATACTACAGGGACAGTAGAGGGGTTCTCTATTCCATTGATACTACAGGGACAGTAGAGGGTTCTCTATACTACAGGGACAGTAGAGGGTTCTCTATACTATAGGGTCAGTAGAGGGTTCTCTATACTATAGGGACAGTAGAGGGGTTCTCTATACTATAGGGTCAGTAGAGGGGTTCTCTATACTATAGGGTCAGTAGAGGGTTCTCTATACTATAGGGACAGTAGAGGGGTTCTCTATACTATAGGGACAGTAGAGGGGTTCTCTATACTATAGGGTCAGTAGAGGGGTTCTCTATACCATCGATACTACAGGGACAGTAGAGGGTTCTCTATACTATAGGGTCAGTAGAGGGGTTCTCTATACTATAGGGTCAGTAGAGGGGTTCTCTATACCATTGATACTACAGGGACAGTAGAGGGGTTCTCTATACCATTGATACTACAGGGACAGTAGAGGGGTTCTCTATACTATAGGGACAGTAGAGGGGTTCTCTATACTACAGGGTCAGTAGAGGGGTTCTCTATACCATCGATACTACAGGGACAGTAGAGGGTTCTCTATACCATCTATACTACAGGGACAGTAGAGGGTTCTCTATACTATTGTAGAGGGGTTCTCTATACTACAGGGTCAGTAGAGGGTTCTCTATACCATTGATACTACAGGGTCAGTAGAGGGGTTCTCTATACCATTGATACTATAGGGACAGTAGAGGGGTTCTCTATACCATCGATACTAGGGACAGTAGAGGGGTTCTCTATACTACAGGGACAGTAGAGGGTTCTCTATACTATAGGGTCAGTAGAGGGTTCTCTATACCATCGATACTACAGGGTCAGTAGAGGGTTCTCTATACTACAGGGTCAGTAGAGGGGTTCTCTATACTACAGGGACAGTAGAGGGTTCTCTATACCATTGATACTATATGGTCAGTAGAGGGGTTCTCTATACCATCGATACTACAGGGACAGTAGAGGGTTCTCTATACTATAGGGTCAGTAGAGGGGTTCTCTATACTATAGGGTCAGTAGAGGGGTTCTCTATACTATAGGGTCAGTAGAGGGGTTCTCTATACCATTGATACTACAGGGTCAGTAGAGGGGTTCTCTATACCATTGATACTACAGGGACAGTAGAGGGGTTCTCTATACCATTGATACTACAGGGACAGTAGAGGGGTTCTCTATACCATTGATACTACAGGGACAGTAGAGGGGTTCTCTATACTATAGGGACAGTAGAGGGGTTCTCTATACTATAGGGACAGTAGAGGGGTTCTCTATACTACAGGGACAGTAGAGGGGTTCTCTATACCATTGATACTACAGGGACAGTAGAGGGGTTCTCTATACCATTGATACTACAGGGACAGTAGAGGGGTTCTCTATACCATTGATACTACAGGGACAGTAGAGGGTTCTCTATACTATAGGGACAGTAGAGGGGTTCTCTATACTATAGGGACAGTAGAGGGGTTCTCTATACTATAGGGACAGTAGAGGGTTCTCTATACTATAGGGTCAGTAGAGGGGTTCTCTATACTATAGGGACAGTCAGTAGGGGTTCTCTATACCATTGATACTACAGGGACAGTAGAGGGTTCTCTATACCATTGATACTACAGGGACAGTAGAGGGGTTCTCTATACCATTGATACTACAGGGACAGTAGAGGGGTTCTCTATACCATTGATACTACAGGGACAGTAGAGGGGTTCTCTATATTAAGACCTGTATCTTAACTGTAGCTGTTTGTTTTTCAGGATGGAGTGTGCCTTGATCAATGAGCTTTGCTGCAAACATTACTGCGACCACCGCACCAAGTAAGTTACTGTACTGCTATAGGAAGTGATGCTGTTTCTACAGCTATAGGAAGTGATGCTGTTTCTACAGCTATAGGAAGTGATGCTGTTTCTACTGCTATAGGAAGTGATGCTGTTTCTACTGCTATAGGAAGAGATGCTGTTTCTACTGCTATAGCAAGTGATGCCGTTTCTACTGCTATAGGAAGAGATGCTGTTTCTACTGCTATAGCAAGTGATGCTGTTTCTACTGCTATAGGAAGAGATGCTGTTTCTACTGCTATAGCAAGTGATGCTGTTTCTACTGCTATAGGAAGAGATGCTGTTTCTACTGCTATAGGAAGTGATGCTGTTTCTACTGCTATAGGAAGAGATGCTGTTTCTACTGCTATAGGACGAGTTGCTGTTGGAAGAGATGCTGTTTCTACTGCTATAGGAAGTGATGCTGTTGGAAGAGATGCTGTTTCTACTGCTATAGGAAGTGATGCTGTTTCTACTGCTATAGGAAGTGATGCTGTTTCTACTGCTATAGGAAGTGATGCTGTTTCTACTGCTATAGGAAGAGATGCTGTTTCTACTGCTATAGGAAGAGATGCTGTTTCTACTGCTATAGGAAGTGATGCTGTTTCTACTGCTATAGGAAGAGATGCTGTTTCTACTGCTATAGGAAGAGTTGCTGTTGGAAGAGATGCTGTTTCTACTGCTATAGGAAGAGATGCTGTTTCTACTGCTATAGGAAGTGATGCTGTTTCTACTGCTATAGGAAGAGATGCTGTTGGAAGTGATGCTGTTTCTACTGCTATAGGAAGAGATGCTGTTTCTACTGCTATAGCAAGTGATGCTGTTTCTACTGCTATAGGAAGAGATGCTGTTTCTATTGCTATAGCAAGTGATGCTGTTTCTACTGCTATAGGAAGAGATGCTGTTTCTACTGCTATAGGAAGAGTTGCTGTTGGAAGAGATGCTGTTTCTACTGCTATAGGAAGTGATGCTGTTTCTACTGCTATAGGAAGTGATGCTGTTTCTACTGCTATAGGAAGTGATGCTGTTTCTACTGCTATAGGAAGAGATGCTGTTGGAAGAGATGCTGTTTCTACTGCTATAGGAAGTGATGCTGTTTCTACTGCTATAGGAAGTGATGCTGTTTCTACTGCTATAGGAAGTGATGCTGTTTCTACTGCTATAGGAAGTGATGCTGTTTCTACTGCTATAGGAAGAGATGCTGCTGTTGGAAGAGATGCTGTTTCTACTGCTATAGGAAGTGATGCTGTTTCTACTGCTATAGGAAGTGATGCTGTTGGAAGAGATGCTGTTTCTACAGCTATAGGAAGTGATGCTGTTTCTACAGCTATAGGAAGTGATGCTGTTTCTACTGCTATAGGAAGTGATGCGGTTTCTACTGCTATAGGAAGAGTTGCTGTTGGAAGAGATGCTGTTTCTACTGCTATAGGAAGTGATGCTGTGTCTACTGCTATAGGAAGTGATGCTGTTTCTACTGCTATAGGAAGAGATGCTGTTTCTACTGCTATAGGAAGAGATGCTGTTGGAAGTGATGCTGTTTCTACTGCTATAGGAAGTGATGCTGTTTCTACTGCTATAGGAAGAGATGCTGTTTCTACTGCTATAGGAAGTGATGCTGTTTCTACTGCTATAGGAAGTGATGCTGTTTCTACTGCTATAGGAAGATATGCTGTTTCTACTGCTATAGGAAGAGTTGCTGTTGGAAGAGATGCTGTTTCTACTGCTATAGGAAGAGATGCTGTTTCTACTGCTATAGGAAGAGTTGCTGTTGGAAGAGATGCTGTTTCTACTGCTATAGGAAGAGATGATGTTTCTACTGCTATAGGAAGTGATGCTGTTTCTACTGCTATAGGAAGAGATGCTGTTGGAAGTGATGCTGTTTCTACTGCTATAGGAAGAGTTGCTGTTGGAAGAGATGCTGTTTCTACTGCTATAGGAAGAGATGCTATTTCTACTGCTATAGGAAGAGATGCTGTTTCTACTGCTATAGGAAGAGATGATGTTTCTACTGCTATAGGAAGAGATGATGTTTCTACTGCTATAGGAAGTGATGCTGTTTCTACTGCTATAGGAAGTGATGCTGTTTCTACTGCTATAGGAAGTGATGCTGTTTCTACTGCTATAGGAAGAGATGCTGTTTCTACTGCTATAGGAAGAGATGCTGTTTCTACTGCTATAGGAAGAGATGCTGTTTCTACTGCTATAGGAAGAGATGCTGTTTCTACTGCTATAGGAAGAGATGCTGTTTCTACTGCTATAGGAAGTGATGCTGTTGGAAGAGATGCTGTTTCTACTGCTATAGGAAGTGATGCTGTTTCTACTGCTATAGGAAGTGATGCTGTTTCTACTGCTATAGGAAGAGATGCTGTTTCTACTGCTATAGGAAGAGATGCTGTTTCTACTGCTATAGGAAGAGATGCTGTTTCTACTGCTATAGGAAGAGATGCTGTTTCTACTGCTATAGGAAGTGATGCTGTTTCTACTGCTATAGGAAGAGATGCTGTTTCTACTGCTATAGGAAGAGTTGCTGTTGGAAGAGATGCTGTTTCTACTGCTATAGGAAGAGATGCTGTTTCTACTGCTATAGGAAGTGATGCTGTTTCTACTGCTATAGGAAGAGATGATGTTTCTACTGCTATAGGAAGTGATGCTGTGTCTACTGCTATAGGAAGAGTTGCTGTTGGAAGAGATGCTGTTTCTACTGCTATAGGAAGAGATGCTGTTTCTACTGCTATAGCAAGTGATGCTGTTTCTACTGCTATAGGAAGAGATGCTGTTTCTATTGCTATAGCAAGTGATGCTGTTTCTACTGCTATAGGAAGAGATGCTGTTTCTACTGCTATAGGACGAGTTGCTGTTGGAAGAGATGCTGTTTCTACTGCTATAGGAAGTGATGCTGTTTCTACTGCTATAGGAAGTGATGCTGTTTCTACTGCTATAGGAAGTGATGCTGTTTCTACTGCTATAGGAAGAGATGCTGTTTCTACAGCTATAGGAAGTGATGCTGTTTCTACTGCTATAGGAAGTGATGCGGTTTCTACTGCTATAGGAAGTGATGCGGTTTCTACTGCTATAGGAAGAGTTGCTGTTTCTACTGCTATAGGAAGAGATGCTGTTTCTACTGCTATAGGAAGAGATGCTGTTTCTACTGCTATAGGAAGTGATGCTATTTCTACTGCTATAGGAAGAGATGCTGTTTCTACTGCTATAGGAAGTGATGCTGTTTCTACTGCTATAGGAAGAGATGCTGTTGGAAGTGATGCTGTTTCTACTGCTATAGGAAGATATGCTGTTTCTACTGCTATAGGAAGAGTTGCTGTTGGAAGAGATGCTGTTTCTACTGCTATAGGAAGAGATGCTGTTTCTACTGCTATAGGAAGAGTTGCTGTTGGAAGAGATGCTGTTTCTACTGCTATAGGAAGAGATGATGTTTCTACTGCTATAGGAAGTGATGCTGTTTCTACTGCTATAGGAAGAGATGCTGTTGGAAGTGATGCTGTTTCTACTGCTATAGGAAGAGATGCTGTTTCTACTGCTATAGCAAGTGATGCTGTTTCTACTGCTATAGGAAGAGATGCTGTTTCTACTGCTATAGGAAGAGATGATGTTTCTACTGCTATAGGAAGAGATGTTTCTACTGCTATAGGAAGTGATGCTGTTTCTACTGCTATAGGAAGAGTTGCTGTTGGAAGAGATGCTGTTTCTACTGCTATAGGAAGAGATGCTGTTTCTACTGCTATAGGAAGAGATGCTGTTGGGAAGAGATGCTGTTGGAAGAGATGCTGTTTCTACTGCTATAGGAAGAGATGCTGTTTCTACTGCTATAGGAAGTGATGCTGTAGGGAGAGACGCAGTTTCTGCCACTGGGGGAGGGGGGTTAGAAGAGTTTCTACTGCTGTGTAATGAGTGGACCACCAGATAGAGCTGTTGTACCAGTTGTAAAAAGGAAGAATGTGCAATGTGAGGAGGCAGAGGAGACTTGCCCCGTCTCCTAGATCACGTTTGTTTCTGTTAGAAATCCCAGCTGGTCTCCTTATCTGTAGATCGATAAATAATTTGGGTTTGATGTGTCGATCTTTTACCTCAGAAACAACAAGAACCGACTAGATTTCCAGCCGAGAGATAAAGTCTGCTGTACAAAGAACGGCTACGTCACAGACAGGAACAAGGAAGTGTCTCCTGAAGCAGAGGACTTGGAGAACGGCTACGTATCTGACAGGGCCAGGACCAAGCAGAGACTTCCTGGTCTGGACGGAGGGGAGAGACTGAGAGGGAACGGGGCCACACAGAGAGACGGCAGTGGTGACAAAATGAAAAGCAAAGAGAAGAATAAAGAGCGTCTGTGTAACGGAGAGATATTCTTTATTAAACATGTGAGAAACGAGAGGACCAATAGTTACATGTGTTTTAGGCTATTCTGTAAGCTGCTCAATTCTAATTGGCTGAGCCGTGCTCTTGGGTTGTGTCTCCTCCTATGACAGGACGTGACAGAGGAGGAGGCGGGCTCTCAGCGGAGCAGGAAGCAGAGGTACTTGACTCTGGATGATGGCGACGGACGGATGCTGTGTGTTTCCTTCAGGGAACTGCAGAGAGAATGTAAACTGCAACACGCCTGGGCTAGGACCATACACACCTTCCAGGTGTGTGTGTGTGTGGGAGTGAGTGTGTGTGGGAGTGAGTGAGAGTGTGTGTGTGTGTGTGTGGGAGTGTGTGTGTGTTTTCTCTCTGTCTCCATTCATAAACTGATGAGAGAAGGATTTAAACTAAGCAATTCAGTAGATTCTAACTAGTTAGACATTTTCTCTGATGGAATTCTTCAGTTGTACTGTGCCTTCTCTGTGCGTCAGGGGTCGGAGACCGAGACCATTGTGTACGTGCTGGGTAACGGTAGCGTCCAGACGTGGAAACACGTGTACACGGCTGTGACACGGGGACAGAAGCGTGTATATGTCATAGCCAAGCAGGAGGGCATGGCCTCCGCCATCAAGAGACGCATCATCCCACGTAACACCCGGCTGGGAACCCTGGTCAAAGAGCTGCTGGTCCAGCCTGGGGCTGAGGGGCAGGACCAACCAGACCAGAACCAACCCCAGCCGGGTACACCTCGCAGGGCAGCCCCAGGCTTCGGGCCTACACAGACCACTCCTCTGGGCTCACAGACACCTAGCTGGTCTCTAAGGACCCCCTACAAAACCCCTATAGCAGCACCCAGACTCCCCTCTACGCCCAGTGTAGCAGTCCCACTTCACGTCAATTGTGTCCAGTCCCACTCAACGTCGGGCCTACCCAGGAAGCTGTGGAGAAATGAGCCTCCAACAGCTCCTCAGGCAGATGCCTCAGACACCTCTCTAATGGACGACATCACTTTCAGTCAGGCATATACCTGGTCGCCTATGAACAGCAGCTCTGAGGACCCCTCTCAGGAGCAGCCTGGGTCTTGTGAGGAGGAGGAGGAGGAAGGGATCAAGATGGAGGCTAGCAGCAGCGCTGTAGAGGATGGACACATGGGGAAGGGTTCATATTTAGCTGCTCGGTCTGGGGTTGAGCGCACCCCTTCCAAGAGGACGCTCGGTCCTGACAGTGAGAAACAGAATGTGACTCCTCATAAACAGATCAAGGTAAGAGAAGGAGGACGTGGCGTCAGTTGCTTTGTGGTGGAAGCAGTACATTTTCTCACATGACTAGGGCACGTCTGAAGACTTATTTGTGGTGTGGAGGGGTTATTTTAGTAGAAGTGGTTGAGGTGTGGAGGAGGAGGGGTTATTTTAGTAGAAGTGGTTGAGGTGTGGAGGAGGAGGAGTTATTTTAGTAGAAGTG